>NW_015505200.1:3513955-3528698 GCF_001515645.1 Sinocyclocheilus grahami | reverse complement strand
TCACATGATCTGCGTTTTTCCCGCTCTGGTAGAGTATACATTTTGGACATGATTTCTTATAATAAGAATATGATACATTTGACCAAGTATTGATTGGAAGAAACGTTTCAAGCATGAATTCTCAAACACACACATACTAAACATCAATAGCAATTCTTAAACTATTCAATAGTTATTAAAAATACATTCACAATAAATGATGAAGGCATGATGGTTAAACATGTGGGTTAGATACATGATATGGGGTTAGATATGTAGCAATGGTTAGTTGCTCGAGTCCTTTTAGTGTCATTTAGATGCATATTCACATGGAAATGAAGTTTCTTTTGTGTTAATGTTGAAAAAGGATCTGTGACAGGGGTTTAGGTTTAGGCTTGCTTCAGAGGGCTAATGCCTGATTTATGACATCCTGTTGTCTTGGGCCTCTGTGGAATTTTTGTGACTCCTCGTGCCTCAACTCGGTTTTGACCAAATCTTAGATTGTCTGATTCGGTCTGATATCCTACACAGGGCTGCGTTTCCCTAAAGTATCATAAGAAACCATTGATGCTTTTGGGTCTGGCAGCCCAGAACAATGCTTATCAGAGGATCATATTGAGTTCATATTGATCATGTTCTATTCTGTGATGTTAGTATAAATCATACACTGTCAGAATAAAAAGGTTGCATTTTATGCATGCAACAGCCTGTCACTGGCAGTCCCTTATGAAAATTAACCATGGTTTTACTAAAGTGACCGTAGTTATAGTATTTGTAGATTTCCATGGTTATCAGTAAACATATTTTTAACCATGTGTAAAGAAAAATATAACGTAATATGTTGCATTTAAGGCATATTGAATGTTAAAATATGCTTCAAATATAAAGTTAAGTGGATATCATTACCCATTTTACTCTTGAGCATCAGCTCATTTGCATTTAAAGATACTTGCACGTGTGTTTCTGCTTTCTTTCAAAATAGGCTTTTTAAAAATTATATAATACATGACCTGTGGGGTATTTTGAGCCTAAACTTCACAGACACATTCTGGGGACACCTGAGACTTATATTACATATTGTAGAAAGCGGCATAATAGGTCACCTTTAACTAGTCTTTATTGTAATGTTGTAAGAAGCTTACTGTTTGTCTCTTTTACTATAAACTACTTTGCTCTTGACTAGACTTTAATGCTGATATGGCACTAAATAAAAGGATAGATAGATGGATGGATGAATGGATCGATTGATATTGTGGGTTCGTTTTTTTTTTTATTAATTGTGATTTTTTTTTTATCATCTACCTGTCCATCATAGTCAACATGCTTGGATGTGATGTGACAATTTGGAAAATGGTTGATGTCTTTTAGGAACCAGGATGTCCTTGACCAATAATTCAACCCAGAAACAAAGTAGTCTTGTAAATGTAGCAAAGACTTCTCAAAAATGTCCCTTAAAGGGATTTTCTAAGACTGAAATGAAATGGGTTTTTCCCTGTTCCACACATCATGACATGATCTTTGTTTGGGGGAACCTATTTTGGCTCTTGGCAGAGGAGCTTTAAGACTGAATACTTTGGACACAAAAATGGAATCACATTATTGGCACATCAGAGTGATAAATTGGATTGGGTTACCTTGATTCTCGCTACAAAACCGGGTTCAACTCACCTTACCATTGAAATCTCTCTGCCAAAGTGTTGATTCTGTCTCTCAGTGTCATATCAGCTCGTGAGAGTAATGATTACAGTGTGATGTTTTTATAAGAGACGCCTAAAATGCCACACGTCAAGCCTGAAGCTCTGAAGGTGTCGGACTCCCATTGTTTATAATGATACATCAGCACCCCTAAAGAACAGCCTGCTTTCCAGGAATGTTGTCCAAAGTATTGCAGATTGGGTAAGAATGATGGCGTAAAGGTCACAGTAGGAGGGAGATGAATAAGAGATAAGCAAGTTTCTTTCCAGAAATTCTGTTTTAGAAACAGGTCAGCTTTCCAATTCTGAGAAAATGTCAAATCAGTGACATGTTTGTTCAAATTGAAAGGACAGGAGGGCAAAAGTAACCCTTATTATATGTAATTGTTATTGGATATTAATTTGCCATTTTATTTTTAGGCACCATGTCTCAGTTTTTGTCTTTTAAAATTAAGTTAGATATTATTAGATTTCTGGAAAAGTCTAAATAAAGTAGAAATAAATAGAAACCCCGTTTTCAAATTTCCTCTCAAGAAGAATTGTTACAAGAACTTCATCAATCGTAATAAGTCACCTTTTTTGCTTTATGTCATCATTACAATGCAGCAATTGACTCTCTCCTTCCCCTTCCCCTTCTTCTTCCCTCTCTTGCTCCTCTATTTCTCTTCCTTTGAAAGAGTATTGTCTGTACTGGCATGTTGAAGTGGCATCCGAATCCAGGACAGATCCACTGCATTCAGTCCTGTGAGGTGAGTGCCAATTATATTACGTGAAGTCTTTCTGATTAGTGATGAAGTACAACATCGCACAAGAGTCAAAATAGTTCCTCAAAGCTAATGTGATTTTGTGCAAGATGGAAATTATTCTCAATTCTTTCTAAATTCTAGATGATTCTGTCACCCTCATGTTGTTAGAAAACCATATGCTTTTCTTTTTTCAGTATTCATTCAGTATTTTTCCGTTTGTAACGGATGTTCATGCAGCTCTTTTCCATAGAACAACAGTTTATGTTGACCAAAAACTTGAATAATGAATAATACAAGCTCCCTAAAAGTAGTCCAAAAGACTTGATCACTATATTTCAAGGTTTCTGAAGTCACACGATAAACATTTGAAGCACGGAAGTGAAAATAGTGTTGAAAATAACAGTCGAGTGTTTGGGGCAAAAATAATGGATAACTGTTCATTGTATTTCTGTCGGGATTTTAGCTATGCCAGTGATGTCGGGATATATCTTAAAAATGTGAAAGGGTGGAGAGGTGTTTAGTACATTATGTCATTCAAATTAATGAAGTATGAGACTTGGATACATTTAAAAAAAATCTAATTTTATGTATTCATTATTATTTTTCCTTATAAATACTACTGTTCAAAAGTTTGGGGTCAGTACGATATTTGACTTTTATTTATTTATTTATTTTGGTGGGTGGGATTTAATACTTTTATTCAGTAAAAAAGTATTAAATTGATCTAAAGTGACAGCAAAACCAACATACATTTTACAAATTATAAAAAAAATTCAGAAGAAAAAAATCTAAAATTTATATTATTTAGTGTATCATATAAATAAACATCATATAAATATATATTATACATGTTTTACATCAATGACAAGTGAAGAACTACAAACAAAGGGGAGCATTTTAGTGAATAATAACAAGTTATATTTTGTTCTACTCCCCACACAAAGTTATGCTACAACTTTTTAAAGAAAAAATAAATAAAATAATAAAAATCTACTTTAGAGATTGCCACTGATAAAAAAAAGGGTATATTGGTTTGTAACAATGATGCTGCATTAAATAAAAAATTATTGTTATAATACTGATTTGTAGTGTATGGCAGCAGTATTTTGGTGCACACTGGAAGATGTAAAACCAACGGCAGCGTTCACATCTGTCTACTGTCAGATCTAGCAGAGAAAAGAGCAGTCTGATAGATAACCACCAGCAGAGGATTGAGGTGGTCTAGGAGGATCAGGGAGCACCATAATCAGTGATAAATGATGATGGTGTTGATTTTTTTAGTTTTATGTTCCAATTATTGTGTCATGGAGCTTCGTACGCAGATGGGGAAACCTGTTTTGCTCTTCACTATCTCTGTAGTCATAACTCCATGTTCATCTTATTAACTGGGCCGTTTGACCAAAATGGAACTCGCAAATCAAATCCGTGATCCATTTTTTTAAAAGCATGTATAAATAAAGCATAAAAGGTCGGGCTAGTAGCACATAATATTCATGACTTTGAAGCCATTTACGCCTGCAGGAATTCAGATCTGAATGAACCCATTCCAAAGGGTCAAGAAGCGTAGTCATTTAGTTTTCTATTTTTATTTTGTCTGTATTTGGTTTACACTTTCCCAAGTTTACATTTACGTCAGTAATGAGGCATTTTGTTGTCATGGATTTCCGACACCATTCGCTCTCATATGGAGACATCTTTTACATTTTTCCTGGCCAAGAGAAACATTTAGTGCAATGGTTGATGGACTGCATGCCACATCTTCCCACAGCATGCTGACAGATTGATTCTCACCAGGTCTCCTTTTATCACAAAAATAAAACCGAATGAAAATATCATTGCCACTGTAAAATGTGGTATATACATGATCATAAAACTTATTATTCCAGTTTCTGTTCCTCCAGAGTCCTTCCTGCAGTTCACAGAATCCTGTTTAAATTCACCCCAAGCACTAACTCATCAGACTTTGTCGACAATTGTAGTGCTGAGGTGCCAAAGCAAATGAATGATCTTATCGGTGTGTGTGTGCAGGAATTTAAAGGTGTTATGTAACTGATGGATGCATTAAAATAATCACAAATGATATGTGACGAAAGTAACATACCAGGCTTCGCTAAAAGTCAACAGAAGTAACGCAGCAGAGTCATGTGAAGTCTGGAATCGAAAATAGTGTTTAAATTAACAGTAGAGAGTTTTGGAAATAATGGATGACTGTTTATTGTAATATCTTTCAAGTGAAAGGGTGGTGTGGTGTTTAGTACAGTGTGCCAATCAAATGCATGAGACTTGGATCAATTGTTTAGGATTTTTTTTTTCTAAATATAGCAAAAACATTTCTAATTTTATGTATTTAATAAAATGTATTTAATAATAAAATACATTTAAATGTTTAATGTATTTAATAAAGAAAGGTAAATCAAATTGTTTATCTAATAAATCTTTATATGTATATAATTTTTAAACAAATTTTAATCTTAAAGGGTTAGTTCACCCAAAAATGAAAATTAGCCCATAAATTACTCACCCTCAAGGCATCCTAGGTGTATATGACTTTCTTCTTTCAGACGAATCCTCATACGTCATCCGCCCGGAACTGCTTCCGTTTACAACAGTGAGCGCAAGCTAGATTAAAGTGATTATTACGTTTTAAATATGGTTATTTTTCTTATAAAAATGCATCGATTCGCTACAGGAGGCCTTTGTTCACCCCCCGGAGCCATGTGAGACACTTTTTGTTATGGATGGGCACTTTTTATTTCACTTCTTTTGGACTGTAGCACTGCAACACCCACTGAGTGCCATTAAACAGCTTGAAAGATCAAAGACAATTTTTAATATAACTCCGACTGGATTCGTCTGAAAGAAGAAAGTCATATACACCTAGGATGCCTTGAGGGTGAGTAATTTATGGGCTAATTTTCATTTTTGGGTGAACTAACCCTTTAACATTTTGATCATAAAAAGACAATATATTTAGTTTGTCTAATTTTATCATCAGTAGCATGCCTTTTTTATTTTTTCCTGTGGATATCAGATTTGATCATTCTTAATATAATTTCAGAGTAAAGCAGACAGGTTTTATGATCTATTCATTCTACTTTGGAACACACCATTCCTGTAGAGGGATGTTTTATGATATTCAAATACCCCTCATATCTGCCAGACCCTCTCATCTTCTCTTGCCCTCATTTGTTACCAAGCAAAACAGTTGCTTTTATATTGGAGACTCAGTATAAATTAAACCACAGCACATGTTCCAGTTGCTCTGCAACATGTCCAGAAGGTCTTTCCTATTATAGGCTAATTATAAGTGAAGAGGTCAGCTCAGGTTATGCTTTAGTTTGTGTCATTATTAATATTTTATTTTGAACCACCAAGGCCAAACATAAGTAGACTTTAAGTCTGCTTTTCTAACCCATGGTACTGGAATTTTGACATTTGAATTTTATATATACAGTGGGGCAAAAAAGTATTTAGTCAGCCACCAATTGTGCAAGTTCTCCCACTTAAAAAGATGAGAGAGGCCTGTAATTTTCATCATAGGTATACCTCAACTATGAGAGACGAAATGAGAAAAAAAATCCAGAAAATCACATTGTAGGATTTTTAAAGAATTAATTGGTAAATTCCTCGGTAAAATAAGTATTTGGTCACCTACAAACAAGCAAGATTTCTGGCTCTCACAGACCTGTAACTTCTTATTTAAGAGGCTCCTCTGTCCATTTTTTCAGATGAATTAAAATGCTAATGGAAAGCTTTCTTCTGGTAGTTTCTGTTGAAACTCCTCAGTTTGCTCTTTTTTTAAATCTTGATTTGACCCTCACTGATTTAGATTTTCTTTGCCCTTCTGAGCTTTGGACTATTGGAGTTGTTTGTTTTTGTTTTTCCTCTGCTACTATAAAGTACAATTTATTTGACTGCTTCAAACCAGCTTTTGAGTAAACTTTTTCCCCTTTTTGTGTGGCTCCATTTGAGAAAACCTTACAGATGATGCCACAAGTTTACGAAGAACCACTGTTCACATTCCTTGCTGCAAATATGGTTAGAAGAATGGTCATCTGATTCCTCTCAGGACATGCACTGGGTTTCTTCATCTTAACATTATGGAAAGAGTTGACAAGACACAAACACAAAAAAACTGGAAACACTTCATTTGGCCTTTCACTGTTGTGATGTGTTACCTAAAATTAGTTTTTCAGCATATTCAACTTGCATTTAAAGACAAAAAAATTAAAGTTTACATTAGAAATGAAATGGAGGGGAACATAATTAGTAGTCTTTTGGGAACTCTGGAGAGAGCCAATCAAGGGCCGCATACTTCAGTGAAGTGAGATGCCAGCACTAACATGAGGCCTCAAAACAATGTTGTCCATGAAAACATGTTGTTGCCAAGGAGATTTGTTTATTCTATTCTATTTCGCTTAGCATTAGATGTGCTCGGTCAGGCAACCTGTGGAGTGTGTCCTCCCTCGCTCCTGTGGGATGTTTAGGGATTTCTCCCGACGACGTGTACTGTAAGGTGAAAAGACACCTTCATTGTTTGCTTCAGATAAGATTTCGGTTTGTTGATCTCCGGTATCTCAGATTGCAAACGTTCATCACAGAAACTGTTGCTAGGGGTTAATTGTGTTTTTAAAAAATACATATTTTTTAAGTGACTCATAGAGAGTTTCATTTTCAATAAATTCAGTAATCCAAATCAAGCTTTGGATTCTGCCCAAAACATAGCAGGGTTGCCTACTAAAACCCCTCTTTGAGAGGAGGCCAGGAAAATAAATTTTAGGATATACCTCAAAGTGGACAGCCTGAACTGACACTGAGCAGTGGGCAATCTGAAGAGGTATTTATATTTATTATTGGATTACAGTAAGGTCATTGAGTCTTTCCTATTAGGTCTCGAAACCTTGATAAAAACACCTCATGAGTTGCACTGCAGTTGCTTATGACGAAATTTTTTTATTATTAATTTACTAGTTAGATTTTATTTTATTATTTTAAATTTTATTAATGTTATCACTGACAACTGAAAAAATGATAGATATTGAAATCGTATACTATGTTGTCTAAATAAACTGAATATAAACACAAAACACTGAAATCAATCATTTAAATGCTTGTGTCCTTCCATCAAAACATCACTGCAGCTCCTTATGCTTAAAATAAATCTATTGAGCCAAAACAGACACAATGAGCAAGTATTTGTCAATTTATTGTAATAATTTAGCATGATTAATTTAGAAGAAAATAAGCAAGAGATTTAAATGATTTAAAACATTATATTGTCTATTGTTTTGGTCATCTGAGTGTCTGTGGTGGTCAAGATTTTGACTTTTTTTTTTGACTGTTGTTTTGTCTTGAGCCAGATATATGTGTGTCAGATGATTTTGTGTAGTGCTTCAGATGGTTGACTACAGTGTTGTTTAACATTCACTGGCAGTTTTCCATGCTGGCTGGAGCAGATGCATTCCACAAATCCTTCCCATTTACTGTTACACGACTCTTTAGTTCAGGCATTAGGTCATTTTTCGTTTTCCAGCCTTTTCTAAAACAACATTAATAATGCATGTGTTTTAGATTCAGATATTTAACTTGCAATATGTAACACGTTCATTTAAACACAAAGTGGTAAGACTGGTTTTTTACATTGTTATGGCCAATAAATTTGCAATGTGCTTTAGGTAATAAAATGGATGGAGAGCAAGAATAAAGAAATAAACTATGTATACACAAGCTTGAAACTGAAGAATAAAAAATGATATTGCTTATGACTTGGAGAATGAGACCACGGCAGGAAAAACATTTTGGATTGGGTGTAGGTTTAGCAGGGATAAATTACAGAGATCTCCTCGCCAGCTGCTCTTGCACAGGGATGTGGAATCAGGTAGAACCTGGACTCTTTGAAAGGACTCCACATGCGCAAGAGAGCCAAAAGTGTCTTTGGCAGACCGCACTTGTTTTCCTGTTATTGGCATCAGATCCTTTAAGGTTAGGTGAAATCCTTTAGGAAGGCATTATGACACATTTAAAGTGTTTATGCATATTAAATTTGATAATTGTAGTCCACTCAAGAAGGTTGGATTTTGCTCCCTTGGGCATTGCAAAACGGGTAACCATGCTCTCACACAGGTGAAGTAATGACATCGAAGGAAGTACAAGGAAGTTAGGAAGTTTTGTCTGGAATAACAGATGCGGTTTTATTTTATTTGAAAGGAATAAATGAGAAATGCCACCTACCATAAGGTATAACAGAAATCCCTTTGGCATGATCCATGCATTTCTTTCCTCATGTTCAGAGAAAACTGTTAATTGTACATAATAAAATGAGGTAACTCATGCTTGAACCTTTAAAATACTTTAAGGGCACATGTACTAGTTCAGTGAGTTCAGGTTGTTTGGATGTATAATAAACTGTTCCTGCATATGGAAGGCTATAGTTTGCCTGTTTATATAATATTAATTATTTTGAAACCATTAATAATTCTTAGATTAATGTGATCATGAAATTAATTTATTTATTTGGTTTGTATTTGTTTTTTTTTATGTTATGACTGACAACTAAAAATGATGTAATTCCATTTTTATTTTGTAATTTCATTTGATTACATTTAACGGTGTTTTTAAATTATGGTAATATTTTACAATAAGGTCTCATTAGTTAACATTAGTTAATCATTAACAAATATTAACTAACAATGAGCAATACATTTGTTACAGTGTTTAATAATCTTTGTTAAGGTTAGTTAATAAAAATACAATTGTTCATTGTTAATTCATGTTAGCTGAGGTCCATTAAATAATGTAATGTTTTTGATTTTAATTATGTATTAGTAAAAGTTGGAATTAACATTAACTACGATTAATAAATGCTTTATGAGTATTACTAGTAGCACTAATTGTAACAAATAAATCCTTATTGTAAAGTGATATTAGTGATTTTAAAGATTAAGCGAGTTTTAGAAAATGGCATAAGATAATTTACAGTAAAAAAAAAGTAAAAAAAGGAAATGAGCATGCACAGTTAAATATTCAATATTGTCCGATACTGATACAATGATAATAATTAATTATTATATTATTATTATTATTATTATTATTATTATTATTATTTATAATTTAATTAATTAATTAACATGAAAACAATTTTAATAATACAAGCAAAAAAATTCTTTGTACAGCAAATATACATTATAAACATTATTCTGTATGTATTACTCAAAATCTCATTTAAAAGACAGCATCTGATTAATTAATCGCAACTCTTTCTTTGCAGCCATTCAGAGGAGATGGTTGGTGCGACACCATTAATAACCGAGCGTACTGCCAATATGACGGGGGAGACTGCTGTCCATCCACTCTCTCATCTAGAAAGGTAAATCTCATCTGAAAGGCTATTCTTCTCATCCACATTCATGCTACGTTGCTTTCACATTCCTCTCTCACAGTGCCACTCTCTGTCTCTCCACATTGCCAACCCTTTCCATGAACGTCGCCCACATCATTAGGCACTCAGGTGGCGTGATCTCCCATAGCGAGAATGAGCTCGGGCGGGGGGGACTCGTAACCCAAAAGGTTGCGAGTTCGAGTCTCCGGTCCGGCAGGAATTGTAGGTGGGGGGAGTGAATGTACAGCGCTCTCTTCCACCTTCAATACCACGACTGAGGTGCCCTTGAGCAAGGCACCGAACCCCCAACTGCTCCCCGGGCGCCGCAACATAAATGGCTGCCCACTGCTCTGGGTGTGTGTTCACGGTGTGTGTGTGTTCACTGCTGTGTGTGTGCACTTTGGATGGGTTAAATGCAGAGCACTAATTCCTAGTATGGGTAACCATACTTGGCCACATGTCACTTCACTTTTTTTTTTTTTAAAACAAGCAGGGTCTGAGAAAGTGAAATAAACCGTGAGGAACAGCATCCTGCCACCGTAGGTCCGGCAGAGCTGCCATGCTTCTGTTTACGCAAGCCATGGAAAAGTCAGAGTAGGTTGGTAGGGCAGTCTGGTTTAAGAGCGTCTAGGACGAGAGACAGAGACAAGGTTGGACAATAAAGAACAAATTCCTCTCATCCCTTCTTCTGTGGCTCCTTTTCTAGCATTCTGCCACATGCACAGGAAACAAAATTATATGCACAGATACAATTGCGGTTGATCCGAAAGCAAATATTTAGAATATTTTTGGATATTTTGAAAAGCATCTATCATGATTATTTAGCATGAAACCAAAGCAAAACTTCCGTCTTCCAAAGAAATGCAATATTAATGAATGTATACTCTCGAATGTACCGCAGTGAGACAATTGTATCTCGTAAACATCAGGTGAAATAAGAGCTTACGCTGTACTTTCATGTTTACTTTTCCTGGAGTAGGCTGCTTAGCTGGGAATTTGGGTTTATTTTGCAACCTGTGGTGATGGCACGAATCCTGGACGAGAACCTCCTCCAGTTGATTCTTAACATGTGTTCACCTCCTTTACTCATCTACTCACAGTCAGGCTTTCTCTCTCTTTTTTTGTTCCCTTCAGCACTGAATGCGATCGTCATGTCCTTATCAATCGTGTACAAATTCCAATCCATATGACTTTCTGGTTAGGTAAATAAACACCCAAACAGGCCATTCTCCACATTTTTTTTCATCAATGGACCCTTATTCTATTGGTTATTCTGAGTAATTTGGTCAACAGTTGATGTCGATCATGCATCTGGAAAAAGGCAGTGCTCATTGTTTTGATCTACTGTGATGCCTTAAAGTATTTTTGAGCTGAATTATCCAAACCACACTTTGATCTCTTGTTCAAAGACTGCGTGTGGCTCCCACATACCGTAGATGTTTGTGGTCGAATGTTTTCTGGATGCTGTTTGTAAAAGCGTGTCTGGTTGATTGACAGGTCATTCAGTTCGGGGTGGACTGCGATCACGATGAGTGCACCTGCCGTGACCCCGAAGCCGAGGAGAACAAGGGCACAGCCAAGCGAAAGGAGCCAGGACCGCTGTGAAAGCTCTCAGACTGGCTTGAAAAGAAAATGTCAAACAATAACCTGAATGTTTCTCACTCCACATGAGTGCCAGGCTGATCAAAGGCAGAGTAAATCAAAGCATATAAGTGCATAAAAACAATCCTCTTCAATATTAATCTATAAAATAATACCTAATATTTTTTCAAGATCTCTAACATAGATGTAGATATGACCCATATTTTAGCCCACATGCAATTATGTACACCATCAAACACATACTCACAAAAGTTTCAAGTGTAGCTGATTTTTATATTTTATACAAATAGCTCTTGCTTGTTGTGAGCCACATTCAATATTGTTTCCACCTATATGTCATTAATACAGGTATACAAAGTGCTTATCTCAGACTGTCAGTTCTTTCAAAATTTGAGATTTCAGGGTTTTTTCCTCTCATCGTTATTTTATACCCTGTACATGTAAAACCTGTGAAATGCATGTGAGATTTCATTTATAGCAATTATAATGGAAATATATGATACTATTTTTGTATGCTCTTCTGTCTGTTAAAGTGTAGGTTCACGGTCATATCAATAAAGTATAAATACACACCGTTAAAGAAGTTTGGTTGGTTTAAAAAAGTTGATTGAACATAAAATCAAGATTTAAATAATATCAGATTATTTTTAACCATCAAATGGTGCAAGATGCAGACTGAAATTACAATATGAAATCATATGAATGTCAAATATTAAATATATTAAAAACACATTGTTAAAGAAATAATCGAATAATAATATAAAGGAAAAAACATTATATAAGAAATTATTAAATATTAAAGACAATCTATTTTCTAAATGTTATTGATCTTATTTTGAATGATTTCTGGCTGGATTTCTGAATGTTCTTAAAATGTCACAACTAAATGTTTTGAAAATTACAGACGACTCTGTTGATTTATGCTGGCCAGTCATTTAGTCTGCTTAAGTGCCACCTCTTTTTACAATCAACCTTAAAATATGCCTCCAACCAATCAACAACTGCTGAACTGGACAGAAATATTTTCCCGGCTTGCTTTTTTTTCCCGCTCAGATATATGTCGATGCGTAAGAAAAGAGCTGTTGATATACTTAAGTTTAATCACAACTTTCAAGACTTTAAAAACTGTGCAGCCCTCATTACTTTTGTTCAAATTTCAGTAAATAATCAGTGAATTAATGTTGGAGATTTTATTTGGAATAGGAAATAAAACATAAACAAGACATGTTATTGAACACAACTTTAAAATGGTTATTTTCATAATACTGCTTATACTTAAAAAAAAAAAAAAAAAAAAAAAAAAAAAAAAAAAAAAAAAAATACCTTTACAGTTTCTTGACCTCTCATACCTTAGTTTGAATACTACATTCAGCACATTAGTAGTGTTTAATAATTAACTAACATTTACAATTGCTATAGCTCTTTCCATATCTATATGCACTACAGAGACATTTTACATTTTCAGCACATTAAGGTGATACAGTTTTAGTTCTTGTGGAAAAAATCCTACCTATACAAGCTGGTGTATGCACTATTTGACAAAATACACCACGTCTAAATGACACTTTAATGCAACTTTCCTTTGACTGTACACTGTACATTTTTATGTGCAAGCCCATAGACATACCACTTGAATACTTCTTGAAAAATCAGCAGAGCTCGTTCTCAAAATATTTTCCTCTTCATCATTAAATATCCAATTAATGTTAAAACCGATGGACCAGATTCTCTAGAGAGAAGCCCTAAAGGGGAGGCTGCATTTAGGTACGGCCCCTGACTGGTCCTCTTGTTGTCCAAGTTGGCTTAAAGCTCCTTGGGTTCTCCATAATCATTGTACATAATGGAGAGCATCTGATCTTCACAGGCCTTACGTAAGTCTTGGCTGAGATTCACCCAGCTAAGCCCGAATGCTTTGGTATCTGTATAACGACAAGACAGATACTTGAGGGATGCTCTGCGCAAGCCAATTTTAGGTTCCTGGAGGAGACCCCGGCACCAACCGCTGAGTTCATCCAGCTGAGCCAGGATCAATCCTGCTTTCCTGCAGGAGCAAACACAAAGATGATACTTGGTTAGTAATGTGTGTTAATGTTTATTTATTACATACTGTCTGGGTCAAATGCATATGGAACATATGCAGTTAGACAATATTATGCTGAAATAAATAAATAAAATTCAGCATGGATGTAATAAATTGGTCAAAAATGACGGTAAAATTTTTAGAATGTTGTATAGAAATAATAGAATAGTTATCAAAGAATAGAAAGGACTTTCTATTCATCAAAGAAAAAACAAAGTTTCCACAAAAATATTAATCGGCAAAACTGTTTTCAACATTTATAATAAATCATTCTTGAGCACCACCAATATTAGAATGATTTCAGATTGATCATGTGACACCGAAGACTGGAGTAATGGCTGCTGAAAAACAATACAGGAATAAATTGCATTTTAAAATATAATAAAATAGAAAATAGTTATATTAAATTGTAATATAATGTGTTTTTATTTTTGTATTATTATTATAAATATACAGTATATTATAATAGCAATTTTCATCATCTTTTGGAACATTAGTCATTAAAACCTTAGTAAATTAAACTCACATGCAGTACTTTTGTTTTGACTGATCCCTTTTTTTGTAATTTAGTTTTATCTCTGTACTATCAAATTACTTCAACAACAACACAGCTTTTGTCTTGCTCTGCACGTGATTCAAATCAGTCTTTTTCTGCTAACATCCATTGTGATTGTAGCATTTGGACCAATCAGACACACAACTTTTTGTTATATTTAACAAATAATATCTAACGCCCCCTCACCTAACCAAAGGGCCAATTACGAGGGTCTATGGACCCTTTCCCCGAAATGCACCTAACACCTCAGAAAGGCAGAACAGGCCTCTGGTTCCATGGCAACCAATGCTTATATCACTGGTTTTATTGCCTAAAGGAATGCGGGCAGAGAAACTCCCTCATTTTCCTCATAGGAAAGACACATAATGCCCAGAGAAATGGACTGTTCTCTAATTAATTCATAGGAAAACCTTTCTTTGATTGAATACACATATCCTTCAGGTCATTGTGTATACCATTACTGTTCTTGTATATTGTCTGTTGTAGTGTATGCTGTTTTATGCATGTTATGATAGACCACTAGTTAATATAACCTCACCTATATCATGTTTGGTCTCTATGAATTCATCTTCGGATGATCTAACTGAGAGTGCTGTAGCGAATTTAGCTCAACGACAGGAAATATGAATAATTAACCATAACTAGTTATAATTAACTATTCATATTTTAGATCCACTGTAGATATTTAGCTGACCACTCAGGGTCAAC
>NW_015505200.1:3493580-3513850 GCF_001515645.1 Sinocyclocheilus grahami | reverse complement strand
TGTTAACAACTGTATGTGTGTGTGTATGTGTATGTTAGACCAGCTTATGTGTGTATGTAGGATGTTAGACCAGTTTATGTGTTTATGTAGTATGTTAGACTAGTTTAAGTGTTTATGTAGTTAATAAAACCTTACTTGTATCACACTTGACGTGTTCATTGTTTGCTCATAACCGGAGTCACTAATCATGCAGATTTACGCTACAAGCTTTTGTAGAATTGTACAGTAAGAAAGTTATTTCCCTTAACCAGGAAATTAACGTTCTTAGAATTGACAAGACAGTTGACCCTGAGAGGTCAGCTAAATATCTACAGCGGATCTAAAATATTCATAATTAATCATAACTAGTTATGGTTAATTATTCATATTTCCCATGAGCTGATTCGTTACAGATACTCATACTGCTTAGTTTTTAGAATATTACTATTACGTAATGCTCTTGACACTGGTTTGAAATGTTTCTTCCTCCGGTGGTTTAGAGCATTCCATTCCGTTTATCCATTCTGAGAATGCCCACCTCACAAGCTGCTCCAGAGCAGGAGACTGAAAGATTAATGGGAGACTCCAATATAACAAATATAAACAGCAGGCGATGGCCATATTCGCTAAAACACAGCCCTTAAATGACGCCCTTCAGAATCTGGACTGAGGAGTTTGACCATAAATCAAGCCTGTGGTGTATTTATATCAAACTGTAACGGCAAAGCCTTTAAAGAGAAATTTTCCCATCAAGAATCTTCTGAGGTAACACAGGACTGATTAGGTGAACGGCAGTTAAGGTTAAGTACCTGTGAATTCTATTAGCGGTGGTGACTTGAGAGGGGCGTTTATTGAGTAAGTGTGAATGCGCTGAAGTGCCAATATCTGTCGCAAGAGACAAGAAGCTGAAATGCGATACCAAGAGTATGGAAAGATAGCCTCATTCCTAAGTCATAGATTCACTTCAAACCCCTGTCAAACCAGAAGCTCAACACTCTACCGCATAAATACCGAAAACCAAATCTGTGTGGACCAACCAGGCTTTGGGGTAGCTAAGTGTATTTTTAAGTGCGTTTACAATTATAATGTGGCTTAAACCAATTCAACTGAACGCTCAATGAGTTCAATGAGGTTTCAAGCGACAAAGTATAAATTAATTATTTACTTTGGCTTCCAATTAATTCATAACGTATAATAATGGAATTTGAATGATGTCAAAAATCACTAGAATATTAAATGAAAAATATTCCTGTCTGCTGTAGAGATGCTGTCATTTACGTCATTCTTTTGAGTGCATTTATGTTGCCACATTTCAGTGGTTGTAGGAATTTGGCTGTTTATTTGCTTAAAACAAAACGCTGTGGTTTGTTATCCTTTAATTTTTCAAGAAAGTCCATTTTGGTCTCCAAATAGCAATGGTTGTCACCATAAATCCCAGCATGTATGTAAGTGGAAAATGGCCTTTTATTTCCAAGGTACGTTTTCAACCTCTTGGGCTCTGCCAGTGCCTCTATCTCACTCTCACTTTCCGAAATCTCTTGCAATAGTCTGGGAGGAAACAATCAGGTGCATTCCACCGACATCTACAGTAACACACCAACCCACCTCACTCATTATCGACTTCCATATCATCCATTTGGAATGGCCTTATGACTCCTGAGGCAGCGACAACGTGGTTCCTTATAGTAACTGTACAGCATTAATGTTGAATGAAAACAGCGAAAGAACTTTGACCGAACACACCGAATTCCACCTATTAAAGCGTGAGTCAGTCCAACCAATAGTACCACCAATTAAGAATGAATCAGAAACATTTCTGTTTTGATATCTCAAAACAAAAGAAAACACAGCGAATAGTCTCTTTTTTTAATCTATTTTGTTTCAAGTCTGAACTGGTTTATATGCTGAGGGGGCCAGTTTAATTACAATTATCTTGTATTATGACTAGTTCATGAAAATTACATTTAAATGCTGCTGATGAGGAAACCCCAGTGAACTGTGTGACTTGTATTAGACAGAAACAAATTATCATTGGTTATATTTCCATCCTATCCTATGCCGAAAAAAAGCTGTATGGACGCAATGAGATTGGAAATGACGCATACAAGTTGTTTGGAAGTCAGATACTGGGGAGATAATGGCCCATCTCCCCAGACCTCCACTAGAACAGCTTATCTGAAGGCTAAAAACTTGCACAATATTTCATGGAACTGGGTCGATCATAGGGGCATGATCACACGCACCCTTCATTGTGCAAATATCTGGAGGAATTAATTACGAATGAATGTTGTTTTTGGGTTATCTTGATGCATTTGTCGTAGAAGACAGCGGGTCAATTAATACTAATTAACCTGCTATAATTTCATCTCAATTCTCAAATCTCACTGATGGCCAATGACAGTATTAATGACATCACTTGACTCAACATCAGATCAACAAACATTTTACCCTTTAGGACTCATAGGGTCAAAAAAATATTTGCAATATAAATGTTGCTTAATAATATTAATAATAATTTCTTCAGCATATAAAACAAAGGATACAGATATTTTTACTCCTATAATGGTACAGTTAAGACACACTCTCAGATAGATAGATAGACAGGCAGACAGACAAATAAATAAATAAATATCTGTACAAAAGCTGTCACTGATGTGCTACCCTTTCAAAACGTTAGATATTACATTACAAGCTAATATGTACTTTTAAGTTACTGATACCCGTTAAGGGTAAATAACTAAAACATGCTAACTAGCCAAACCTTGACTCCTTGGGTATGAATGAGAAATATCTTATTCAGGAAATAGGCCTGACGCATGAGACTGAAAGGCCTGATTAATCTACCATGAATCCATGATCTTGGTTTGAAAGCACCTACTGTTAAAGTCCTCACAGCAGTTCCTTCTCATCAGTCACACTGGGTGGGCTAGTGTTTGATACAAGTGTGTTTTGATGCAGTAACTCAGGAGTAAGAAAGGAAAACCTTGCAACATGGAGACAATTAAATACAACCTTTTAATTTGAACCGAGGCCTCAGGTACGTTTGTCCAAATGGCCATAATTAAATTCACCTGCATCTACTGTGCATCAGCGAGGAAGTGTTCAAGTTTTATATCGAACACATGGCTGTGTTTAGAAAATGTTTCAGTGCAATTTGAAAAGTCTTTGGTTTGTTTTGGAGGGTGTATAAAGATTCCCCCGTTTTGTGGTTAGCGTGATGCTTTAGTGATTCCTTTAAATGTACTGTAATCAGTTTGATTGTGTTCAATTAGCACAAATACCCTAATCAAAAGTCTGACCTTAGGTTCCCTAATAGAATAATCTGTGTTTTCTATGTAATTTAAGGAGCAATGAAAAACATTAAAAAAAAAATACAAAAGCCTGTAAAACAAGATATCGGGTTTAATTGCAATCAATAAAAATGTATATGTCCCCTTAACATTCCCACATGCATTCCAAGGCAGCATCCCATAATGTATTCTGCCAAACTCAATAAACAAAATAAATCCAAGACTGCATCCAAAATGGGTGAATTCAAAACTATATAGTTAATAAAAAAAAAGAGTTAATATAATTAACAGTAAAACATTTAAACATTCATGCAACATAATTGAACTAAATAAATTAAACATAATAAATAAATCACAAACCGATCATTATACTTAATGTATGTATATACTGTATGTTTTAAAGTGTTGCAGAGTATTGTGCTGTTAGCATAGCAGCATGCTAACATCAAACTCTACTAAAATCAATTGCAAGTCAAGTCTGCAGTGTGGAGTGCAATTTGGAACCAACTTTTCTAGGTAGGGCGCCACTTCCAACAATTTTAGCATACATCCCAGTGATTTATCCCAGTATAACAAAAGGAAAAAATATTAAGACTTTTAATATTTTAAATAAAGAAAATTATTTCACCAAGTTCAAGATTAAGTTTAAGGATGATTCTCACAAAACTATATTTTCTTCAAGAATTTTCAAGATAAATTAAAACTTTTTTTTATTTTCATAATTCACAATTTATGTATACAGTGCAACAGCAAAAAAACTGTGAGGAAAAAATAAATGTCACATTTGTTTAGAGCATTTTCTATAACAAGCCAAACAGGACCACACAGAGATGCCAAAAGACCACTATACCAGTCGCCTTAACCTGACTGTATATAAATATATATGGATTCATTCAGAATTATTAAACCGAGCAAAACACAAATTAAAAAAAGCAAATAAAAACATTCTGAATTTGTCAAATGTGGTGATCTGAAGGCATCCATTAAAATCGCCATCCATCAAAACTTCACTGGTGAGATACTGCTTTGCTTTATTCAGGCTATATAGACTAGTCCTGTTCAGCTTAAAGATAATTTATAGAGATATGTTTGTTCCCACCAATCATTGCACAAGTTAAGTTTACGTTTAAGAGGCAAAACAAACAGTCCAGAACAGTGGCAGCGAGCGTAACACTGTTGTTGAATGTGATAAAAAATCCTTCCCTTTCTCACTCACTAATTTGGGACACTCTACAGAATTTCTGCCAATATAGAACTTTCCAATCTGGTCACTTATGAAGTCCCATTATAGTCTTAAAAGGCAGCTAGGTTTTGTATAACAAAACTTCATTAGTGAATCATCTTACAAACCTGGGCCCCAGTTCATCTTCACAGCGCCAAGTAAACTCTCCAAAGCTCTCGTAGCGCTGGTTGTAGTGGTAAAGAACTCGGTGGAGGGCTGATGAGCCGAGGTCCATGAGCGTGTTGTAGGCTGTCTGCTGTTCCTTCCCGCTTGTGTAGCCGTTGAATAGATTATAAATCTTGTCTGCTATTTCTGAGGAGACATTCAACCAAATCTGAAGATTTATAATCTTGTGAATACTTTCCAAACCTATGAAGTTTATTCTAGAAAATCAATTCTCTACCTTGAGCCTTGACATCATCCACGGCGGGACAGGGAGATTTGATCGTCACCTCACTCGGTCTGGAACGCCGACCCGTGTTGTCCACCGCCCACAGCCGAAACCTGCCGTTTCACATTTAGATATTTGTCACTTATTCGATTCTCAAGTACGAAATACAGTATTTTGTACAGTGATATGATTGGGATATGTTGCAAGTAAAATTTGAATTACATCTCCAATATAAGCACCACAACTCAACATGTTTAGAGGCTACATATTATATAAAAAATTATTATTATTATTATTATTATTATTTAGTACTTTTATTAATAACTGTTATTTTCAGGATTATGATGATTATTATTTAATAAATTATAATTGTAAAATATTTTAAGATGCATCTGTCAAAATATTAATAATAGTTATTAGTATTATTATTAGTATTTAATAAGTAATAATAATAATAATAATAATAATAATAACAATAATAATTATTATTATTATTTTGCTCCTTCTTTCATTGATTATATTTTCAAAATAATTTAAGATGCATGTCTCAAACAATAACATTTATCAAAATATATTATTTCAGGGTTAAGGTTAAATGAATAAATAAGTGTATTTGGATTTATTCCTAGATTTATTTGGAAATAACACTTCCAAATAGATATCGGAAATTATGAACCATTACCTTTTCAGGAGTACTTTGAAGTTCAGAGTGAAAAAATAGTTTCAGTGTGCAAATTATGTAATCATATAACAGCATATACCTCCTTTAAAATCAAAATGCATGACTGCACCACTCCCATTACATTAGCATGAGTTTAACCTTCAGCTCATGGCTTTGATCTGAGGATCCCTTAAGCACAGACAACTGAACTTGAACAATAGCAAGCAGCTGTGGCGGTGTACCCACTCACTCCCAAAACATCACTGCAATTACTCACTGATGATATATGCCACAGGCTATGAGGCGCAAGTTGTAAAGATCATGTTGAACGATATCCCCATCTAGTGGAAGATATTATAAACAGCTACCACCTGCAGTATGGCAGCAGTGAGATCCTTCAAAGTGGCAACTTGAGAGTGCATGTGATATGGAGAAACCTGATGCAAGTCTAGCCTGCTCTATAAGGGTTGTTTGTAGTCTTTATGTATATATGTATACTATCACCAAAACAGGTGTATGGTACACACACACACACACACACAAAACTATGTTTAGATTCCATACACCTGTTTTGGTGATAGTGCTGAAAATAAAGTGTAATATCACAATATCCAAAATAAATAAATAAATACATGCATAAATAAATACATAAAATAAAATACAAAAACAAAAATGATGCTAAACAGAAGCATTTTCACTAGCAGTCTCAGACTTTTGGACCCCACTGTATTTTTCTTGAAACCTAAAACTGAAATGAACCTGACAATAACACTGACCAGTTCCATAAATAATATAAAGACAAGCTGTGCTTCTTTGAACAATGGTCAAAAACATTTGGAGAGAGGTACAGTAAGGAGGACCCAAACCTCCCTGCGGGCTGGTGTAATCTCTTCAGCGTGCCCTGCATGTGTGTGCTAACTGCCTGCATATGTGCAGGACAGGAAATCAACCTACCAGTGAGAAACATTGGTTTATAATGTAACGCAATGCAATGCAATGTAATGTAATAATAATTTACTATTATACTATTATATACTATTATTTTTATTACTATTAACCATATTTTTGGGGACGGTCCTCACTGCAGAACACAAGATCCAGGGAGTGTGGTTGGATCCAGATACAACTCCTCCCACCTTACATATACCTAAACCTACCCGTCTCGACCCCTGATCCCTAAACCCACCCATCTATCCATAAATAATATAAAGACAAGCTGTGCTTCTTTGAACAATGGTCAAAAACATTTGGAGAGAGGTACAGTAAGGAGGACCCAAACCTCCCTGTGGGCTGGTGTAATCTCTTCAGCGTGCCCTGCATGTGTGTGCTAACTGCCTGCATATGTGCAGGACAGGAAATCAACCTACCAGTGAGAAACATTGGTTTATAATGTAACGCAATGCAATGCAATGTAATGTAATAATAATTTACTATTATACTATTATATACTATTATTTGTATTACTATTAACCATATTTTTGGGGACGGTCCTCACTGCAGAACACAAGATCCAGGGAGTGTGGTTGGATCCAGATACAACTCCTCCCACCTTACATATACCTAAACCTACCCGTCTCGACCCCTGATCCCTAAACCCACCCATCTCCACCCCTAAACCTACCAATCTCCACCCCCTAGATGTGGATCCAACCACGCCCCATGGATCTTGTGTTCTGCAGTGAGGGGCTACTGCACTTTTGGGTCACAACCCTACAGTGAGAGCCACTAATTTATATCATAATTTACATTCTTATTAATCTTCCTTTGAGCATCATTATTCATCGTATATTGTGGTTCCTGTTTTTCCATCTACTTACCATATATTACTAATGTCAAACATTTAGTTGAACCTTTTATATGCAGCTCAGTTTAACACATCAATCTTTCTATTGCTGTTTCTGCTATTACCACAAAGTGCATCCTTTGACGCACTTTCAAACAATTGCAGATTATGAAATGTTTCCCCAGCTGTATCTGAAGCATGTAAAACTAGTCTTACTGTGCTCGCAGACCATGTTCTTCCATGTGGCATAAAAATAAACATTCCTGAGAAAAGGATGTAGTCACGAAACTATCCAAGAGTCTAAATAAACAGGGGCCACCAATGCAATTACCACATCCAATAGAAGATGTTGGGCTGATGTCACTAGCTTTTATTCAAAAGCGATGATTGGACCAATTATACTTTCCAAGAAGGTTCCTTACCTGCTATAGAAACTGCCAAGCCATTTAGTGAAAAGCACATTCTAAATCAACTACTGATATTGGAAAATTGACATAGATAGGAATTACTCCAGACCTATTTTACACAAATCATTATCGGATTTTCACAGCCTTAGTTGGATGTAATTGCTTAGACTCACGCAGATATTAAAATCCCTCATCTGACTGAAGACATGCAACTCAACGTCAGTTCAAAGTCCAAGTGAATCATCCAGCCAAAAGTGGGCCCTTTATGTTTTGTTTCTTACTGAACTCCAGTTGTAGTAAGTAAACTACTCACGTTACTGTAATCGAATTACTGTAAACTCGAGTCGTTTTTTCGGGTACTTGTACTTCTTTGAGTATATTTTTAAAGCTGTACTTTTACTTGTACTTAAGAACAAATTAAGCAAAATAATCTACTTCATTACTTTTAAATCATAGTTCGTTACTGAGTACGCCCACAATTTGAATTGATATTCAAACATTTGACGGCACTTCAGTAGCCAATAAAGATATCTGATCGTGAAGGGACCAATAACAGCCCTGATATCTGAACCGGGAAAAGCCGCCGCTGCAGCAGGTTCTGAAGAACTGATCAGAGAGTGAGGGAGCTCAGCATAATTTATGGACTCAGAGTTTGGAGAAACAAACTACATGGTAGTGTTATCATAAATATCTATATTCGACAGAGATACTGAAATATCTGACATGGTTCCATTACTAATTTTCCCGGTATCTACCGAATACAGCCTACACAAATACAAGCTGCGTCTCTCTCTCCTCTCCGACAGTGAGTTTGACACGCATCCGCCTCCTGTCGATTACAGAGTCTGAATGTCCACGCGGGATTGCAGGTATTCCGCATAATTTTAATAATTCCCGAGCAAATGTGGCGAGCGCTTTATTGTAACATGAGAACACAGTAATGTAATCGCAGAAAACTGGATGCGAGCTCTCAAATAGGCCTAACTTATACAAATGAACTATCTTGTCCTCTCACTCCGATATTGCTTGTGTGCACTCAGACTGTGTGCAATTGCGATCTCTCCGTGCTTTTAAAGTACAAATTATTTCTCTTTGCTCCAGGATTAAACTTTGTCAAAAGTTATCAACCATTCAGAATAGATCCACGTCTGACCGATGAAAATCCTACTAGAAATTTATAACAGCCCTGATATCTGAACCGGGAAAAGCCGCCGCTGCAGCAGGTTCTGAAGAACTGATCAGAGAGTGAGGGAGCTCAGCATAATTTATGGACTCAGAGTTTGGAGAAACAAACTACATGGTAGTGTTATCATAAATATCTATATTCGACAGAGATACTGAAATATCTGACATGGTTCCATTACTAATTTTCCCGGTATCTACCGAATACAGCCTACACAAATACAAGCTGCGTCTCTCTCTCCTCTCCGACAGTGAGTTTGACACGCATCCGCCTCCTGTCGATTACAGAGTCTGAATGTCCACGCGGGATTGCAGGTATTCCGCATAATTTTAATAATTCCCGAGCAAATGTGGCGAGCGCTTTATTGTAACATGAGAACACAGTAATGTAATCGCAGAAAACTGGATGCGAGCTCTCAAATAGGCCTAACTTATACAAATGAACTATCTTGTCCTCTCACTCCGATATTGCTTGTGTGCACTCAGACTGTGTGCAATTGCGATCTCTCCGTGCTTTTAAAGTACAAATTATTTCTCTTTGCTCCAGGATTAAACTTTGTCAAAAGTTATCAACCATTCAGAATAGATCCACGTCTGACCGATGAAAATCCTACTAGAAATTTTATTGGCTGTAAGTCAAATGCACCAGAAAGTATTTCAACAATCAAAGATGGAACTTTAATTTCTTTACAATGTAAATTTATCATAGAAATGTTATGGAATGGGATATTTGTCTGATTTGTATAAATATCCTAGTCTGCCTAACAGCATCGCTACATTGTACAGACATTACAGGCCAAAGTCATCTGATGTTCTATCTAAATAAATAGGTCTAACATACATATGCCTCTTAAATCACTGCTTATAAAAATTCAGTGTTGTCATATCTTGGATACCTCAAACTGAATTGAGGTCATTTGTTTTATAATTTTATTACTGACTGTGTACTTGTCTTTTTTTGTAAATTCAATTCAGTTTGAAATCAAGCTTCATTGTGCTGTAAGCTTTTGCAACAAAGTTACCCTATTTTAAAAACACAAATACACAGAATGAGCAAATGTTTAAGATTGAGATTTTTGTAATGGTAATTGATCAATATTTATATGTATGTAGATAAAAGCCTATATTAAAATCTGTTCATCATATAAAGCCAATGTGTCTTTTCAGAAGACTTGGATTAAACCAATTCCAAAGCTTGAAATAATGATTGCCTTGAAAAAATGGATGGACAAAAAAAATTAAAAAATTAAAATATTTATATGGCAGTATACAGTATGGTAGTTTTGCCAATGGTATTGAAAATGTTGTCATGAAATCAAAAATGACCCCTTAATTTTTTAGTGCATATTATTAGTCGTGGTGAACAATTGCAAGTCAATACAATGGAAAAAAAATGTCTGCTGTCGCTTCCGCTCTGGAATGGCATTCTCGCTCTGATGACGTCAGTTTGACGGCTTGGGGAGAATCCTCTTGTTAAGTCATGACGTAAGGACTGCTGTTTCCGGGTCCATGCCTCTACTTATTTCACTTGAGAATACTATCTCAGCAGCCATTTATGAGCACTATTTAATTAATATTACATATTTAAGCTAAGCATTTAAAAATTTGCTGTGCACACTACAGTCTCCGTGCTCACAGTGTCTCAGACGCTAATATTTTAGCTGAATCACTGTCAGGCCAGGATAAAGGTTAGGGTTATAATGGTTAGGGTTATAATTTTTCAGTATTACATGACATCGTTAGTGTGTATACGCAAAGTTTGTTGGTTTTTGGGGGGCTTCTGGCAGAGCGTTAGGACCCATAAGCGGTGAAGCGTGATGTCAGACGTAACAAGCAGATATTCTTAACCACTATCCAACCGTGAATCTGCTATGAGCAAGAGGTGGAGAGGAGGTGCACCACAATAAAACCCCGCCCTTTATTCAATATTCTGTTTCACTTGGAAATATATCACAACACTGAAGTCAGTTGCAACTTCCGGTTCATGTGTACTTTGATACTGATATTTTTCAAGGTATTGAATAGACCACTAATTCACGTACTTTGTCAATAAGATAAAAGTGGGTTTTGTTCAAAGTAGCTATTACCACATAGATCTTTGATATGAATATTTTTTAGTAATTAATTAAATATCGCCGGCTAAAAAGTAACTAGTAACTAGTACTCTGAGTAGTTTTTGAGAGGAGTACTTTGTACTTTTAATTAAGTACTGTTTTGGCACCAGTACTTTTACTTGTAATTGAGTATTATTTCAGCAATGTAACAGTACTTGTACTTAAGTATACATTTTCAGTGCTCTTTCCACCACTGCTGAACTCTCAATAAATGTGCCTCTGCCATGGTGAGGAAAAGGCAAAGGAAACAGGTGTTCCATGCTGACACAAACTGGCATAGAAATGCCGTGAACATGGCGCCTGAGTGACTAACTCTGAGATATTATGTATACAGTGTATATATATATATATATATATATATATATATGCTATTAATCGATTAAAAAATTTATTAATCAAATTTTTTTTCAGAAATGAATCGTGATTAATTCTGCGCTCGTTTGACGCCTGGCACTTGGCACTGAGACAAAGTTGTAGTGCGCATCTGAAAAGTCTCCCATTTGATGTGGTTGTAAACACTTTCTGTGTCTAAATAAATGAAATTCTTGTCAAGGAAAAAGAGAGCAGCAACAGTTGTGAGTGGGGTGGCGAACCCTAGCACCGCCCTTGCATTTTATTATTATTCCAACATGCATGAAAAACTGAATTTATATCAAAATAAAATTACGATACGACAGGTGATTTTAAGGGTAGTGGGTGTTAATGTAATATAATTTTGATAAAATCATGATAAAATCAAATGAAGTTACACATTTAAAGGGGTCATATGATGCGATTTCATTTTTTCCTTTCTCTTTGGAGTGTTACAAGCTCTTGGTGCATAAAGAAGATCTGTAAAGTTGCAAAGACTAAAGTCTCAAATCCAAAGAGATATTCTTTATAAAAGTTAAGAGTCAGCCACACCCCCCTAAAACGGCTCGTTCGAACACGCCCCCACATATCTACCTCACTGTGTGGGAAGATTTGCATAACACCGCCCAAATGTTCACGCAAAGAAAAAAGGTGAAACTTTTTTCTCGCTGTAGTATTGTTGCCGCTGCCGCCATGTCCTGAAGACGCTGTGTGATTCGTTGTGAAAGTGAAACTACTTTGTTTGGTCTTTCAAAAGAGGACGATATCCGCTTCGTCATGCCTGGAGCTGATCCGTGCTGGTTGCTGAGGGAATACATCAACTTAGTGCTGTGGATCGTCGGATCGGCTTTCACCGTTTTCACCACTCCTTCGCCGGGACCGCCGTTCTCGTCCCCGCCGCCTCATCTCACTCTTGCCCGGCTTCAACTCATGCTAAGCCGGGGCTTTCGCTCACGCTAGGCCGCTGTGTTTTTCGTTGTGAAAGCGAAACTACTTTGTTTGGCAACGCACTGGATAGCTGGCCAATCACAGCACACCTCGCTTTTTCAGACCGATGAGCTTTGTAAAAATCGACGCGTTTCAAAAAGTCGGGGCATAGAGGAGAAACAATAATGTACCGTATGTGGAAAATAATGTGTTTTTTTAACTTTAAACCGCATAAACAAATTTCATTACACCAAATACACAAAATAAGGTTCTTTTTAGCAACATCATATGACCCCTTTAAAAGCATTCTCATGATTAATTCACTGATTAATTTCAAAGTGCAAATGCTATTTTGAAAAATAAAATAAAATAGGGGCAAATAAAGTCATGGGTCTCTTTTGTCCCATTAAGAAACTCACATGTATGTGGTGTCTGGCTCCAAACAGCGTATTATCAAGGAGATAAATGAGAGGGGATCAGGGATGTCCCCGAGCATCACACATGGAGATTTGGCCCCTGACATGATGTCATCCACGAAACTCAACATAGTCTCTGTGAAGAGGAGAAGACTTTGTTTTAGCACATACACACACACAAATATACACAAGTTTACAGGATCTAATAAGCCGTTTTGATCTCCCATGTTTTTAGGCCACCAAACCATTTAAAACAAACTGTTTGTTTGTTTAGTTTTAAATGTCTGTAATCATGTACGATTAATGATATGTCATTAGGAGACAACCATGCATGCACAGGGAAAACAAACATCAGCAAACAAACCCCATCTCAGGAAAGCCTCCGCAATGGGAACACAGGACGCTGTTTTGCATGAGGATTTCCCTCACCCTGAAAACCCCTGTCTGATTCTGACCCAGTGCTGTGAAAACAAGTGTTTCCCTACTTCCCCTGGTCAGTGAAACAGGCTAGAACCTTCCAGAGATGGAGACCCTGTGGTTTGGAAATTTCGACCAGAGAAGATGTCAGTGGTTTGATTTTACACGAGACGCGTGACCCAAATAAAGAGCCCATACAGAAGTCACCTGTGGAGCTGATGTGCTTTGCCTTTCTTATTAAGAAGTGGACGGGAAGACTGTTTGCCCAGCTGGCCTGCATGCGTCACAGGACATGAGCACAGGGGCCTCGTGTGCCTTTCATAGCAAAGAGAAACCTCCCGTCCATGGATGGGGAACCTTTTAAAAGCGGTGGTCACCCTGCCTGTCTTCCTGGAGGCCTCCTCTTCAAAAAATACCAGGCTTCTGAGAACATGATGCCAGGATAAACGTGGAGGGGATAAGACTTTTTGTATGTTTATGTGCTTTCTGTCACCAGTAAGTATTTACAGTGCTTGTGGGGTAGAGAGTTGAGGAACACGTTAATGAAAAGTGATATTGTGAGGGACTGCAGCAGTTCAGGTCATATTTATCCAGTCATACACAGTTCCACCGACAACAAGCTCTAACATCTCTGTTTTATATCGAAAAAAAGGTGAAATGTTGCAAAAAGGCAATACAACTTAGATGTGTGTGGAAAATTGCAAAAGTGTGTTTTTATGAGATTTAAATTGTGCGCCATTTATGAACTGAGGAAGACATGATGTCTTAAAATTGCTTATGGGGGACTTCTCCTCTGGAATACTGAATGGGAACAGTGGTGTAGGAAGCGCCTTAGCGGCTCACTATTTTTTAACCATGTTAAACAAAATAATTACATTAATATGGAAGCCTGTTTCTGCCACAGGATAAAATAATTAAAAAGGTAAGTTTGACTTTTTATCTCACACTTTAGACTATTTTCTCACAATTTTAAGTTTACAACTTTCAATTCTGTTTTTAGTTTCCACCATCAAAAAACAATAAAAAATGTAATCGTGACTTTTCTTCTCAGAACTGCGAGTTAACATCTTGCAATTCTGAATTTATTTTTTGTAATTCTCACTTTATATCAATTCTGACTTTAAGCAATTCTAAGAAAGTCTGAACTGTGAGATATAAAAGTCACAATTACCCTTTTTATACATTAAATTAAATTAATTGGTTAATAAATAAAGAAATAATTTATTTAAATTAATACATTGTTAACACTTTAGTATAGGGACCAGTGTTGGGCAGTAACGCATTACTTAGTAACGTGTTACTGTAATTTGATTACTTTTTTAGTAACGGAGTAATTTAACGCGTTATAATTTTCAAAATAGTAATTAGAGTATAGTTACAAGCCGAGGTCTCTATATGTTACTGCCACGTAACATTGCTGACAGAATGCAGTGATTTATAATCTAGAGATTGTAAAAATGGGCGAGTGCTGGTGCGAGCGGGTAGACACTCATGTGTGTGCGGGATGCGGTAGAATAAAATGATTCACGGGACTCCCGCAAAATAGAAATATCTAAACATAAAATATCTAAAACAAATAAATTGTTATTCATCTATTGCACAAAAGCAACATGAACTAATATAAAAATAAATGGTGCAAGCGTATGCAGAGTTTCTATTTAGGCTATAACACGTGTTTGCAGCGTTGAGCAATACAGTGCTGGAACTTGCGTGCTCATGAATCCTCTCATTATAACACACGAATTGTAGACATTATGAAAGATTCATTATGCATATATTTGTTGAATTATAACAAAGATTTGTGAGATTGCGATGAACTGAGCTGAACTTGATGCTTTAATAACAAATATTTATCGGGAGCGTGTATGCTGGGATTTCATAAATTTCATGGAGAAAAAAGTAACGTAACTAGTAATTACCAATTACTTTTGAAATAACGTAATCAGAACAGTAACGTGATTACTTTTAAAAAGGAGTAATCAGTAATAAGTAATTTGATTACATTTTCAGAGTAACTTGCCCAACACTGATAGGGACCAATTCTCACTTTTAACTAGTTGCTTATTAGCATGCATATTACTAGCATATTGGCTGTTTCTTAGTTCCTATAAAGCACATATTCTGCATGACCATATTCTACATCTCTAATCCTACCCAATACCTGAACTGAACAACTACCTTACTAACTATTAATAAGCAGTAATTAGCAGTTTATTGAGGCAAAAGTTATAGTTAATAGTAAGTTAATAATGAGAACTGGACCTTAAAATAAAGTGTGGCCAATTAATTAATTATCAACCAATTAATTTATTTATTATGTCATTGATTGATTGCGTGATTAAATGATAGATGATAGATAGATAATTTTTTTGGCAAACACTGACCAGCACCCTGGCAAGCCTGTTGTTGTAGTTCTCAGAAAACAACACAGAAGGGGGAAATTTTAGGACTTGACATTTATGATTTGACTTTTTTCCATGAAAGATGATTAAGACAATTTCTTTGGAAATGAAGGTAAATCATGCATTAAAAGAATAACATTATGGTGACCAAACTAATATTGCCAGTTTAATTAAAGTTCAGTATCCTTACCTTGTTTATTAAGCTTAATTTGTATTTATTTATTTATTTCTGGTGCTCATTCACTCCATTTTAAGTGTCATCATGCATTGGCATGGAAACTTCCAGTCCAGTTCCCTACAGCAACAGGTCTGCAGGAAAAAGGTTTCCAATAAAATGTCCACATACCTAAAGTCATCAGTATCAACTGTGTGCAGTGTTTCCATAAGGCAGTGCAACAAATGTGTTCCTTGACAATTTAACTCTCTTTGACAAATGGTGATATGAAAATAATAATAAGCTAAATAAAAAATACATATCAAGATATCCCCACCTCTTTATCAATCTAAAACTTTGACAATCGTTACTAGTACAGGTGTCTGGCAAATATGGCTGATTTTATACTCTTTCATCATGTTCCATTCTCATGCCTCAGTCCCATTTTTTAACGGGAAAGACCTGGGCTATGACCACACTACGATGCCTGGCTGCCCTCTGTTAAACTTTCATGGGCTTTGACCAAAAACCATCTCTGATTCTCATTACTTTGTTAAAACATCAAGGCCCAGCCAGATAAAGGGAATCCAAGAGAAATTACCAGACATTTTGGAGGAGAATCACCAATAATGTTGAAGAAATGATACACATAAGTCCAAAGCAAATCAAAAACTGCTATTTAAGCAACATTTAATAATAAAAAAAGAAAACACAAACAAAAACATTTATTTGCTAAAGGGTACAGGTCTGCCAAGTGAATCAAAACTTGAAAATGTCTGAATATGGCATTACACAGCACACTGGAAAGCATTGAATATGACACCTGGCTTGCTGAATTACTTGGCAGAAAGAAACTTTTCAAATTTGATAAAGTCACGTTCAAAAGTTCAAACATGTGAACGCACTTTGACTTGGTCTTGGGCTGCCTGCTTCTCCGTATACAGAGAATAATACATTTGGTGGGTGAACATTTATTTGTGGCCCTGGACCACAAAACCAGTCATAAGGGTCAATTTTTCAAAATTGAGATTTATACATAATCTGAAAGCTGGATGAATAAGCTTTCCATCGATGTATAGTTTGTTAGGATAGGACAATATTTGGCCGAGATACAACTATTTGAAAATCTGGAATCTGAGGGTGCAAAAAAATTCAAAATATTGAGAAAATCACCTTTAAAGTTGTCCAAATGAAGTTCTTAGCAATGCATATTACTAATCAAAAATTATATTTGAATATATTTACAGTAGGACATTTACAAAATAACTTAATGGAGCATGATCTTTACTTAATACCCTAATGATTTTTGGCATAAAAGAAAAATCAATAATGTTGACCCATACAATGTATTTTTGGCTATTGCTACAAATATATCCCAGCGACTTAAGACTGGTTTTGTGCTACAGGGTCACATTTGGGAATACCTTATCCTAGTATGACCTTAATCAGGGACTGAACAATATGCCAATTAATATAGCTCTGATTTATCCGGAATTAAAGAAAAATTAATGGCATGGTTAAATTTATGGGAAAACACTCAGCTAAAGCATTTATTGTTTTAAACAGATGTTGGTAGTGGAAGAAAAATAAATAAATAATGCATTTTCATAAAAGATCTGGTATCTTATATGTAAAAACCAGCCAACCAACGGGATGACTAAAAGATGTTGTCATACTGGGAGTGCATAACATGTACAGCAATTCAAAGCAAGACCCTTCTCTCAACATCTGAGTCTAAGACAACATTCCTCAAATGACTCCTACATTCAGCCTGAGAAACATCAATACCTTGATGTAAGTATCAGATTTGTGCATTACTGAAACAAGATAAATCAACTGTGAATAAAAAGAGAACATAAACCTTGATTGACGTGAATACACATGTCTATGGTAAACATTGAGCCATCGTGTACCAAAATATTTATTTTTGCCTATGAAATACAGAGGATTCCATTAAAAACATAAAGAGGCAACAGCTGTGAATTGGATTCAAGTGAGCTTCTAGTGTTTTGAGCCTAAAGCTTTTCCACAATGTTTGCCATATGTCTCCTCTAAACTGATTTGCTGCTACTTGCTACTAGACACATAGACATTACTGTTTCTCCCCTGCAGTGAACCAGGAAGCTGAATGTGTATAACTGAAACTAAACTGTAGCAGAGAACAGAGAGCAAGCATAAAGAGAGAGAGAGACGGAGAAAAAAAAGGAAGACGGAAGGAAGGAAGCAATATATTTTCTGAGACCCTTGGCCACACATATAGAGCAAAGAAAACATGTGTCTTCTATTAGAATTCTATTAGAGCAAAGGATAGAAGGAAGGAAAGAAGGATGGAAGGGAGACAAAAAAGGAAAAGAAAATGTTTATAGAATTGGGGAAGTGATAAAAGAAAAGGGTTACACTTTATTTCGAAAGTCCACTTTAGACATTCTATTAACTATAAGTAACTTTGTAATTACATGTCAACTACATGTCATCTAATTCTCATTAATTTGCAACTACATGTATACTAACTCTCAGAGTAGACTGTTAGGGTAGGTTTAGGGTTAGTAGAATAAGTTGACAAAGAAAGTGTTAGAAGATATTAAGCAGACAGTCTACTAATACTCTACTAACTTGACATGTAGTTGCAAAGTTACTTACTGTTAATAGAATGTCTAAAGTGGACTATCGAAATAAAGTGTTACCAAGAAAAGATGGAAGGAAGGAAGGAAGGAAGGAAGGAAGTGAAATAAATAAATAAAGTGAAGAACAAGAAAAAGAGAGGAAGGAAATTTCTGATGCCCTTTGCCACACACGCGCAGGGGACTTTGTTTCTACCAACTCATACAAAAAAAAAATACAATTCAAATCAAAATAAAAAAGAAAGCAAGAAAAAAGAAAGCTTCTATTAGACTTAGGGAACAGCCTGAGCCTGACCACAAATTGATTTGTGAGGAGATCAATCACGTTTATTTTACGAAAATACACAGAACACATTTGAAAACATGAGCTGGTCCAAAAGCAGATACAGCAATCAGTCCTATTTAACAGATTAAAAAACATATAACTATCATAACTACTACTAATAAACACCTCTGAAGTTTTCATAAAATTACAACACATAATCAAAGACCAAGGCCCAATCCCAATTCTACCCCTTAGCCCTTCCCCTTTCCCCTACCCCTCCGTTCCGCGCGTTCACGTGAAGGGGTAGGGGTGTCTCGATTCTCTTTTGGTTAGAGGGGTAGGGGTAGGGGAAGGGACAGATAGCCCTTCAAACTAAGATTTTTCGGGACCACACTTCAAACGAAGGGGTATGAATTATCTCAGCGTAAACCGGCTTCAGCGGCAACATGGCTGCCCGAGCGAACAAAAAGACACATAAATGTAAGCATTTTTGGCATTAATAAAGATTTTAACGAAAAGTAATAATTTGTTTTATGTTGCATTCAATCGTGAGTTCATATTACGGTCATGTTACTCAAAGAAATGTTTGCAAAAAATCGCTAATATTTGCTAACTAACGTCATATCATTATAGACTGCACGATAGTGCCACAACATATGTTTATGTCTGATCAGGGCGATAACCACTATAGACATTGAGGGGGGCTAGTCCCCCCAATAATTATAAATCGCTAAACCCTTTCCTCAAATATTGCCAATTCGAGAGAGAGAGAGAGAGAGAGAGAGATGAAAGTTGCGTGTATGCACGTCTGTGCGTTTCTCTTTTTAGCGTGAGTTTACTTCAAAAACAGCGATTATATCCTCTTGTTGCTGGAAAATATAATGTAGCGATTCAGTATTTAAACTGTTATTAATAAAAGTCGTGGGGCAGCGTTGACAAGTTTATTTTCTCCTGGATGTGTGAGCTGCCCGATCTCCGATATATACAGTGGTGTGAAAAAGTGTTGGCCCATTTTCTGATTTCTTGTTTTTTTGCATGTTTGTCACACTTTAATGTTTCAGATCATCAAACCAGTTTAAATATTAGTAAAAGATAACAGAAGTGAACACAACATGCAAATTTTAAATGAAGGTTTTTATTATTAAGGGAAAACAAAATCCCAAACTACATGACCCTATGTGAAAAAGTGTTTGCCCCCTAAACCTAATAACTGGTTGAGCCACCCTTAGCAGCAACAACTGCAATCAAGCGTTTGCGATAACTTGCAATGAGTCTGTTACAGCGCTGTGGAGGAATTTTGGTCCACTCATCTATGCAGAATTGTTGTAATTCAGCCACATTGGAGGATTTTCGAGCATGAACCGCCTTTTTAAGGTCATGCCACAGCATCTCAATAGGATTCAGGTCAGGACTTTGACTAGGCCACTCCAAAGTCTTCATTTTGTTTTTCTTCAGCCATTCAGAGGTGGATCATTGTCCTGCTGCAGAACCCAAGTTCGCTTCAGCTTGAGGTCACGAACAGATGGCCAGACATTCTCCCTCAGGATTTTTTTTAAACAGCAGAATTCATGGTTCCATTTATCACAGCAAGTCTTCCAGGTCCTGAAGCAGCAAAACAGCCCCAGACCATCACACTACCACCACCATATTTTACTGTTGGTATGATGTTCTTTTTCTGAAATGCAGTG
>NW_015505200.1:3489050-3489387 GCF_001515645.1 Sinocyclocheilus grahami | reverse complement strand
TTTCTCAAATATCGCCAATTCGAGAGAGAGAGAGAGAGAGAGAGAGAGAGAGAGAGAGAGAGATGAAAGTTGCGTGTATGCACGTCTGTGCGTTTCTCTTTTTAGCGTGAGTTTACTTCAAAAACAGCGATTATATCCTCTTGTTGCTGGAAAATATAATGTAGCGATTCAGTATTTAAACTGTTATTAATAAAAGTCGTGGGGCAGCGTTGACAAGTTTATTTTCTCCTGGATGTGTGAGCTGCCCGATCTCCGATATATACAGTGGTGTGAAAAAGTGTTGGCCCATTTTCTGATTTCTTGTTTTTTTGCATGTTTGTCACACTTTAATGTTTCA
>NW_015505200.1:3471069-3487793 GCF_001515645.1 Sinocyclocheilus grahami | reverse complement strand
TGAAAACCTTCATTTAAAAACTGCATGTTGTGTTTACTTGTGTTACATTTGACTAATATTTAAATTTGCTTGATGATTTGAAACATTAAAGGGTGACAAACATGCAAAAAAAATAAGAAATCAGGAAGGGGGCCAACACTTTTTCACACCACTATATATATATATATATATGCACCTGCTCAGGCTCCAGAACCTTACCCCGCTCACAGACATAGAGTGAGATCATCCTCCAGGAGCAGTGCTACGGAAACATTCCTCAGGAGTGAAACTGTGTCTTCCACCTATTCGGGAAAAACATCTCCTTTATTTTTTTTCAGAAGCACTTGTTTTGCCTGCTGCTTGGAGGCAAGGTCCCTCTACTTTACTAGGGGAAGTGTGGCACCCGGTTCTTTATGCCACCCATGGGAGAGAGCGTGTCTATTTATGGGTAGGATGTTATGTCCCTATGACCCTTGAGTAAACCCGGCTGTTACTGTGCGATCAAAGTCCTGACATCAGTCTGGCGAGGAAAGCTGTTTGTTTTCACAGCATGTCTGGCCGGGGTGAGATGACTGAAGGCAGACTTCCCATTTACTCGGTTCCCACACCATGAGAGAGAAAAACAAATGCAATGATGTCACGCTGTGTGCCTGATTCCAATTAAGTGCTCTATTAGCATGCAAAGCTGGCAAAAACTCACGGTGTGTTCCAATTCTTTTCAATAGGCTCACTCACACACTCACATTTTTTTTTAACTCCTAACATGTCCAGTAAACACTTTAAAATACAAATCTAGTCCGATTTTACAGGAATAGTTCATCCACAATGAAACTTTTGTTATTATTTGTTCAACCTCAGACAAAAGTAAAATCAGCCACAAGGTAAGATGAGCCACATCTTGTTTCAAGGCAACCATAGACAAAATAAAGCACTCGACATCATTTTCAGGAAGAGACAATAATTTCATTGTATATATGGTGAAGGAAATCATTTCATTTATGTGCAAAAATTAGATTTTTCTCTTTTCAAGTGAAGTCCGGGAATGTCCACAGTTACAATGATTTACAGAAAACTGACGTAGGAGCATTTTTAGACACTTTTGAGATTAGTTTTTGCTCTCTACTAAAAACTAAACAGTTGGAAATTTACAAAAAAAAGCATCATAAGAAAAAGCCATAACGAAAATGGCTTTGGAAAAGACATGCCTCAAGATGTTTCAAAATTGTGTTCCTGGTTTCCTTGTGTGTTCCATAAGAAACAAATAAGAACATTTTAAAACAACATTCTGATTTATATTTATCCAAAAATTACAAATTCTGTCATCATTTACTCGCCTTCACATCATTCCAAACTGTATGACTTTCCTTCTTCTGTAGAACACACAAGAAGATAATTTAAAAAATGTTGGTAACCAAACCATTTTGACTTTCACTGTATGGACAAAATTAAATAAATCAATACAAATAAACAAATAAATAAATAAACATGGAGACATTTCTCAAACCATCTTCTTTTAAGTTTCACTGAAAAATGGAAGTCATACAGGTTTGGAATGACATGAGGGTGAATAAATGATGACAGAACTTTCATTTCTGGGTGAACTATCTCTTTAACTGGACAGATCACCCAAAAATTAAAATTACTCCATGATTAACTCACCCTCAAGATTAACTCACCCTCACCCATCTTAGATGTACCGTATATGACTTATTTCAGACAAATACAATTGGAGTTATATTGAAAATTGTCCTGGTTCTTCCAAGCTTTATAATGGTAGTGAATGGGTGTTAATGTTCAATAGTCCAATAACAGAAGTCCATCCATCATTAAAAGTACTACACACGGCACTGGCGGGTTAATAAAGTCCTCCTGAAGTGAATCGATGCGCTTTTGGAAATAAAATATCCATATTTAAAACTTTATAAACCGTAATCTCTACCTTCCGCTAACTGTCATACTCACATTCACAAGAGAGTGGCGTTCCAGCAGATGACATAGAACGTAGACCTCTGTAAGATCCGGCGAGAATATGCTATCGCAAGAACTAGAAGTTTTATTTACAGCAATGGAAATTCTCCACTTGGCTTTTATCTAAATCCTCAGACATTTTTCTTTAAAAATCCTCGTTTTGTACTTCTAATTCATGACCGGTGTTTTGTTTTGCTCTCTCATCTATGCTTCTGTGTTCGTCACTTCTCACTGGAGCTTACGCTACGCCTACGACCATAGGCGGAAATCCAGGGGGGGTCGGAGGAGACAGGACCCCCCCATTAAGGATTGTCCCCCCTAAAAATATGATTAAAAACCATGCTGTGTATTGTAAATAACAATGTTTTATACTTGAAATAATAGTGTAAGTAGTAAAATAACACAAACGCAAACGGGGCAAAAATGCATTTTAAGTTTATAAATATTTTGAGTCTCCCCCTCCCTTGCCTCACAGTGCTTTGGTCCAAATATCTGCTTTCCTCTTTTACATCACCTATACACACACACGAGTCCGGTGAGAGAGAACAAAGTCAATAGTTGTGGAACTCCAGTAAGTAAGGCTGTCAAGGCTATTTTTTTCACTTAAACATAGGATAAAGTGATTATTTTCTCTTTAATACAGATGTTGCCAATGTATTTTCTGATGAGTCCGCTATGTTAGTAATAAAAACGTTACCTGCTTGAGGGAAAGCATTGCCAGGTTTTCACAATAAAATCCGCCCAATTGCTACTCAAAACTAGCCCAAACTAACCACGTTTCGAGGGGGTCCCCCGATAAAAATCGCATTCCAGGGACTAAAATACACGTTGTTGGGGTCGCTTCAACCCGCGGACATGAAAAACAACCCGCAGCAACAGTGATAAAGTAGCCCAATTCCATGGGAAAACCGCTGACTTGGCAACAATGTGACGGATAGTAATGTCTACAACGGACACGAGTGCTGTCTCGTCGCGACCACAACAGCTTTAAGTTGTCTAATTTGGCACGGTCTCCCTGCTACACTAACAGTAGTAAGGCTTTCCTCTGTGTATACATACCCTTACAAGTACAATTTTAGCTGTATTATTTGTGTCCCCTTCAAAATTGCTCTTGTGAAATTTTATGTTTATTGTCCCCCCCAACTGTTAGATTAAATGTACACCCCTGCCTACGACCTAAGTCATCCACTGGAACGCCACTCTCTCGTGAACGCGAGTATGACAGTTAGCGGAAGCTAGAGATTATGGTTTCTAAAGTTTTGAATATGGATATTTTTCTTACAAAAATGCACCAATGCAACACTTCAGGAGGCCTTTATTAACCCCCCAGAGCCGTGTGGAGCACTTTTAAAAAAATGTTTTATAATGGATGGACTTCTATTGGACTATTGAATATCAACACCCATTCACTGCCATTATAAAGCCTGGAAGAGCCAGGACATTTAGTTTTATTTTAATTTTATTTTTTTTTAAATATAACTCTGATTGCATTTGTCTGAAACAAGTACGTCATATACACCTAGGATGGCTTGAGGGTGAGTAAATCATTGGGTAATTTTCATTTTTGGGTGAACTATCCCTTTAAGTCAGAGAAATGAAATGGTCATTTGTTAACAAGAACGTCTATTTTGCGCCGCTATTAGCACAGATGTGTCAAACAAATCCTGGTAAAACATGAACAGGGGATTGCAATGACTTGCAACTGTTACAGCCTCTGTTTTTTTGCAGCAAATGAAGGACAGCCATGTATGCAGGGCCGTATTAACCATTGGGCTAGGCGGGTCTGAAGCCCCGGAGCCAGAGCAAGGAGGGGGCTAGTGATTGGCTGTGGGGTTGATTGATTAGAGGGCCAATCACCAAAGCCACCATGCCCCCCACTTATTAGCATTGTTATTTAGTTGAGCTTTTCCATAAATTCCATGCATTACCATTTGAGATTGAAGGATAAAGTCTGAATTTGGCTTACCAATCAAATGCATTTATTCTATATTTGACATTTGAACGATATGTGCATGTATCTATCATCGCTGCCCAGTAGCCTATGTTTGCATTCACCACCACTCTTCACTTCGTTCTGGAGTAATCTGGAAATGGTCGCGCAAAGAAAAATATTCGATAAGTAAAAATGTCAGCAATTCTGGGCTCAAAAAATTTAAAACTTCAAATACAAACAACAGAAGAAAAAAAAACATAAGTTAGTCAGTAAAATCCCCAGCTATCAGGTTATTTTACTAAAGCTGATGATGGAGTGGGAGTTGTTGGAACAGCAAGTGAACCGGGTACATGGAGCAGAAACAAAAACCCCACAGCGTCATCGTCTACACAGATTTTAGGTCAGCTTCATTATTAACTGGATGTAGCCTATATTGTTTTTGTGTTTGAACAAACTCTATATATTCATTGGGATTGGGAGATAATCCGGTAGAAATATATAAATCATTTTGCCCGTCAAGATGTAGGCTAAATTTATAATTTAAACGCGTTTTAAGCAGGTTTTAAAACAAATGGTTTAAACTGTTAATGAACATTAAGCAGTGGGGCAGAATTCATTCTGGTAAATGTGGGCATTAAGACGGTTTCAGCCTGATTTTCACGCGGCACGCACCTGCTAGTATTGCGACTGACTAAACTTTTCGCTCCTTGTGCTTAAATGTTCAAATACACAGTTATGTGCCAAAAATTCTCGTCTTTGCGAGTATCCTCGTAAACACAGTTATTTGTGTCTTATTAAATGAACGTTAATAGTTAAAGATAAAGCATGTGTGTTAGGCTGTGGTTGCCGGAATTTTACCGTAAAAAATACGGTAGCAACGTTTTAGGTTTTACGGTTTTAACTTAAATTTACAGTTAAATACCAAAATTTCATTAACTGATATAATGTTAATACACCAACCTATTGAAATACTGAAATCTGGTTTGTAACTTTGTAATAAACTGATAACCACCAAATGCAGGTGGTGATGAATAAGTCACATGATGAACCAAAGCAGCTTTTAAATAATAACATGTATAGAAGGTGCACAGTGTCATTCACACAAATGCTAAACACCATCATGGTAACACACATGAAACTGAAATAACGCAATAAACATTCATTTAACAACATTAGGTGTAACACACAACCCTAATATACAAAACTGATAAGAAAAAACTAAGAAGAAACATAGTTATTTCAACAAAAAAAAACATCAAATTTGAAATGTAACGCAGGGAATTCTGGGAATGTCAATTTACGGTTATTCACTGTAAATTATACAGTCTTTTTCACTTCCAAAAATGGTATACTACCGTAAAATTAATGTCCAATACATGTAATGTCCAATACGGTTTTTCACAGTATATAGTAGGGGAATTTACCATTAACCATTTAACAGGTTTTTACTGTAGCATTTTTACAGTCTTTTACCATAAAATTCACGGTCCTTTCTTGCAGTGTGGATTAGCCTATATGATGAGATCTTAAATGGATAGTTCACGCAAAAATGAAGATACTGTCATCATATACTTAAACTCAAATTGTTCTAAACCTCTATGAATTTCTTTGTTCTCCTCAGCATAAAAGAAGATATTTGGAAAAATTATCGCAACCCGTTTCTGCTCCCCATTGACTCCAAAATTTTATTTTTTATACTATGGAAGTCATGGAGGCCCAGCAACTGTCTGATTACCAGTATTGTTCCAAATTATTTTGCATTCAACAGCAGAATGAATCTCATACAGGTTTAGAACAACAACAGAATTTTTGGGTGAACTATTCCTCTAAAGCAGCATAATATAGCCTAGCTGTTGTTGCCATTTGTGTCAATAATGTAACTCAAACATCAGAAAGAAAATCACTTACTCTCCTTGACTGCACTTTTGAAAATCGCTTTTGTAAAATAAATAAGAATGACTGTATATTGAATATATACAGTGGAGACCATTCAGTCTATTTGTACATTTTCTTTATACATCATAATAGCCTAAGTTTTTCAAGTAGGTCAATTACTTATGATCTTTGTTCTGTTGTAGCCTAATTTGTGACTGTTTACTTGTCTTCAGTAAGTTTATTTTTACTTAGGTTAGTATTATTTTTTTGTGATATTGAAATTGGTAACGAAAATAATGAAATTTCAGTGCATCAAGAATTTTGATATGGGATAAAAATATTATTTAAAGCTATATATGTCAGGGGCTGGCGTCTGGTGTTCTCCCTCTCACCACCAGAGGTCGCCATCTCCCATCCTCCCGGACTCTTTCTCCGTCACCTTGACACCACACACCTGGGCACCCACTCACACACACACACAGCTGTCGCCCATCCGGGACTCCATCACCTGCACTCCACACACCTGTGCACACACTCACTCTCACACAGCTGTGGCCCGTCATGAGGACTATTTAGGCGCCTTCCCCACGCCACTCGGGGCGGATAATTAATGTTTGGTTGAGCTATGTCACGAGTCTGTTTTGTTTGTAGTCACGAGGGTTACGAGTGTTTCGAGTGTCTGTTCCGGGACTGATGCAAGCCAGAGGTGGCCGTATTGCATCAGTGCCCATTTGCGTGTTCTAGCGTGTCTCAGAGTCTTAGCTCTGTTTATGTTCTGTTTTTCCTTTGTTTTCCCTGGCAGTGAATAAAACCTGCATTTGGACCCAAAACCCTTGCTCACACGGTGTGATTCCTGACCGCGCCGTGACAATATATATATATATATATATATATATAATTATTGTGATGGGGGGCCCTGCAATAAGTCATAGCCCCGGGGCCCAGTGCAGTCTTAATGCGGTCCTGCATGTATGAGATGAGAAAATCCCTCACATGTTTCCTATGACAGTTTAAAAATCAGATAAGGTATCATAATCGCTTTTAATCGCTGTGGAGCACATTCAGAACCTTCCAGAAAATGCTGAAAAGTTGCTGATTCTGGCCACCTTTTAATCAAAGGCTTGTAAAGAACAAGACATTACTCTGCCGCTAAAGAGGAAAATATAGAAACACCCATACGTATCTGGCTTGGAGTAAGACTATGATCTTTATGATCATCTCCTCATTAATCTCATTTTCACAATTCCACATTTGGACTTGATTTAACATGATGTTCTTTTCTGCTTTAACAGCCATAACGTGTCTGAAGTCTAACTTGGACAGGGCAACATCAGCGGTGGAGGAGGACAGGCAATGGGCATGCCTTTAAAGTGATAAAGGGGAATGGATGAAGATAGAGGAAAATATAACAGGGAAGCCAAAGGCTGTCATGGTGCAAACACAGTTTGGGACTCCGCACTATATTTGGTAAAAGTACCGCTAAAGTGGGAGGACATGTGTTCTGCATCAGTCTCTTTTATAGAGCTAATGATACAGGTGTAAGCCTGAAATCATTTACATATGAACAAGGGCATAGCAACCAGTTTAACGGGGGGATATGATCATTATATTTCAGGAGTTTCATTTTGCTTGGCCGCAGTTCCAGAGTATAGCCTGCCACATAAAACGACTTCAAGACCAAACAGAAGCATTATCCAAAAGATTGCATTGTCAAAGCACAAGCTGCTGAGCGTTCAATTTTCTCTGTCTTTCACTTTTTCTCTCTCTCCATCTTTAATATACATAATACAATATTTCAAATTTAAGATGGTATGATGTTTTAATAGACTAACATACATGTATAATACAATATTTAGACTTTGTTTTATAAATATTTTTTTATCTTTCTTTTTCTCTGTATTTTACAATGAACCGAATGTTAAAAAAATATTTTGTAACACTGTAAATGTAACTGAAATTTTTTATCAATTTAATTTATAGAATTAATTTATTTCATTCAAAGAAGAAGAAATCTTACTAACCCCAATCCTTTGAACAATGTATGTGCTTTTTGTACTACAAACACAGGCATAGTTAGTCAGTTCGTTTATTTAAATAAATGAAGAGAAGAAGAAGAAAAAATTGGTAGCAAAAGTGAAGTGCCTTGGATTTAAAGTTTCTGATGTTCATCCAAGGTTAACATATTATATTTTTTTCTTCATCCTAAAAGGCTTCTTATCATTACCAGAATCAACTTTTGACGTGGCTCTGTCGTTCCCCAGCTTCAATGTGTTCTTTCTAATTGTATTTACAACACTTCACAGTTTAAGCTGTGAGCAGATCAATCATCGGATATGTCTGACACATACAAAACAGAGCATTTTCAGGGAGACAAATGTGTGTCTTACGTCCTTATGGAGCACAGCAAGTCCAGTATCAAGACCTGCTTTCAAGGCCTTCTGAAGAACCATTGATCATCTGTGTGAAAAATCGATTCACATCTCTGACGCTGGTCCTATAGAGCACAGTAAGTTCCTAAGTACGAAGACCAGGGGGACTTGAGAGGTGATGAAAAGCACAACTTTAGAGTTGGAGGCCTTGGGCAGAACGCATAAGTGTGTCTGAGGTGGGCTCCTATTTGGCATGCCAGGACCTTTCAGGTTAGGACATATTCATTCTACTCAGCAAACCCTGGCAGAACAATAACACAGACTTCATCGAGGATCACACTGTCTGATAAATGAGGATTAGAATGAACATACATTCACCCTGATTGGGGTGAGAGTTTGTGATGTTCATGGAGAAATCCCATGTGATATCCATTATGCCCAGGATAGAGATATGAGACACATATTGATTTAATATTCACCTTAAACGGTTTCAACATGGAGGGTATTTCATATCATGCTGCAGGTTATTTCAGATTATTAATAATTGAGGGGCCAAATGGGATGCTTTATCCATAACTTTTCAACACAATAAAGCAGAAAATACAGGCAATATGTCACAATTATCACAGGCCAGAACGAATGAACTATAAACGAATGATCAACTGTCGAGTGTATGAGGTGGGCATTCACACTGAATTCAGACTAAAACGCTCCATCGTGGTCTCATCTGACTGCAATCTGATCCCATAACACAAATGAGCTGTTTTTATGCTTTTTGGTAAACTCTAGATGTGCCTTCTTTTTAGGGAAGCGTCTTGCGTGCTTCCCTCCCACATGATCCAGTTGACTAGTTCACCTTTATCTGCTTTCTGCTACTGAACTGTGAAGCTAAATAAAAGTGATCTTTGGCTTCGCTCGTGGTTTTGTCTTGAATGATCACCCTGTCTAGGGAGTTTCTTTGCTTTCTGATGTGGCTTCCACTCCCAGATAATAGGACCAATCGTGTCAACTGGAACATCTAACCACTTGAGTAATTCTCTAAATTTCCGCATTTGTTTTACTTTATCTCTGAAATGGTCCTTACTCTTCATTTTAACAGCCGTCCCTCAGATTTACAACCCTTAACTGCAGGGCATTTAGCCATAAATTGTGGTGGATTTTTTAATTCACAGGTAGAGATAAATTATAGGGCAAACTGTATTGGGAATTTCCTTGCACAATCAAAGCCTCTGAATATCTTTAGAAAATATGAATGCATTTTTATTGCATTGTTTCATTATTTTCAACATAAAATACAGCCACATTATTTCATTTTGTGGTTCAGTCTAAGTGCTGGAAAATTCAATTAAAATGAATTTAGATTTCATATATTCACGTGCAGTCAGTTTCCTTTATCACAAACTAAACCCTGGCAGGATGATCAAGACCCCAGCGTGAGGCAGAGGGATCTTGTTTCACCCTGAAGGGGTATAATTTGCGATAACGACTGGAAAATACTGAACGTATATTATCCCGCTTATTACACAGCTACTTCCCAAATAAATGGGCATTAAGTGTTTTTTTTCTCCTTTTGGTCTTTTAGCCTTTATTGTAGAATACAGCAGAGGCAGACAGTTATAAGTGGATATTATATATCTCAAATGTTTTGTATAAGCTCATTTCATAATTTACCTACCTGTCTCAACTTTGGAGTGATCAGTCCGCTCTGTCACCTTCTCTTGACTGATTAGGTAATCAACAATTCTCACTCCGATTGGTGGCTCTGCATGAATCCATTCTATAATGACCAATGAACTGCTGGGCTCATATGAATGGGATAGCTTGAGCCTGGAGTACAGGAGTATAAAATCAACATCGATTATTTATAACTTAAAGGGGTCATATGATGTTGCTAAAAAGAACATTATTTTGTGTATTTGGTGTAATGAAATGTGTTTAGGCGGTTTAAGGTTCAAAAAACACATTATTTTCCACATACTGTACATTATTGTTTCTCCTCTATGCCCCGCCTTTCTGAAACGTGGCGATTTTTACAAAGCTCATCCGTCTGATAAGCGAGGTGTGCTCTGATTGGCCAGCTATCCAGTGCGTTGTGATTGGCCGAATACCTCAAGCATGTAACGGAAACGTTACACCCCTTACCATACTGTGATGCCTTGTCCCGGCCGGAGCGATGAGACAAAATCATTAAAATCCATTATAAACGAGGCATTTGTTGCATCCAGTGGGGACATAACTACGGATTATAATGACATATACTGTTTTTTTACGCGTTGCATCGTGCCACGTAAACATAAAACCATGTCTGCATTTGTGATCGGAGAAATTACAAATAAGCTCTACTCTACACTGCTCAAAACTCGCGTTTGAATCGACAGTGGCAAATTCTTTAAATATAAAAACGTACTTACAGTCTGTGAGTCAGAACAGTAGAACAGTCTGTGAGTCACACTGTAGTCTACTCTACCAGGATCAGGAAACAGTCCTCCATAAATTGCGCTGGACACATCGGAATATTTGGGTTGAACTGTTCTGGAACAGTGTTGTAAATACAACTTAACCACTGATTTCTAGTCGTGTCCTCTTTTGGAAGGCCAAACAAAGTAGTTTCGCTTTCACAACGAAACACAGCGTCACACACGGCGGGCTAGAGTGAGCGGAGGCCGGAGGCTTAGAGTGAGCAGAGGCCGGTGGCTAGAGTGAGCAGCGGCCGGCGGCCTAGAGTGAGCAGAGGCCGGCGGATAGAGTGAGCGGTGGTTTTTAACATCTTGCTATTTTTAATGAAAAGCACAGTATTGTGTCCCCATCACTATACTGGTGCAATAGGTCACACACAGACCACCTGCCAATTTCAACTTCACTAAAACATTGTCCACCCCGCAACCTTTGTTTTCCCCAGGAGGTGTCCCAGCCTGGCTAATCGCTGCTTAGCTTCAGTGGGGAACCTGGCAAGAGCTGTGGGGTGAGAGTATAACATTATGCGTCACAGATACCTGGTAGGTCTCGTTGCTGTTGACCAGTTCGTAGACTGGCGTGGCTTTAGTGATGTTGAGCAGCACAGGTTCTGCAGGACGTGCAGGCCCAGGGCTCATGTGGCAGAGGTGGCAGGACAGAGGGCACTGGCCCTGGCTGCTGCAGTCCGCGCCACACACACACGCACACGCACACACGCACACGCACACACAAATAACAAACCACAGAGATTGTATGAGCCAACAGTGTGAAAAGAAAATACAGTGTGAGAACCCATTATTCCTTCAGCCTTTCGCAATATCAAACAGGCCACGTTTAGCCCAACATTTTGCATGAGAGACACACGAGGAAATGAAAACGCAGCACCCCATAGTACACTTAATAATAAAGCAACAAAAGCACTTTGAAAAATGCAAACATATCAATCAGTCCTACCAAACCAAGTTTTGTTTGAGATTTGCTTTGAGATCCAGTTGCAAATTTTACTTATTTAATTTAAGATTTAATTTATTTGGGGATAATCAGAGCAGTTCTTTCTTTCTTATTCAATATCTAAATGGGTTCTGGTCTGCAGAAGAAGTGCAAATAGTTATGTAGCTGGCTTTTTGGGATGTCAAGTCATCCTACCCACTCTCAAGCTCTTTACAAAATAAAACAATTTATTAATTACTCATATAATTCTAAATCATCTAAATTGTATCTTCCACTGTATTTCTTTGAAATAAAGCACTGTAGCTGTGCCAAGAAAACAAAAAGCTCTTAAAAAGGTTCCTCAAAGTTAATGGATTAAATGACCTGTAAATTGCAAATTTTGGATGCTAATCAGAAAGCTTGAGCTCCTTAGAAAATACTAATGTGTTAAAAGTGTTTCATCAAATTCAATGCCAGCTGTTGATTAAGAAGGCATTACCAATATTACGCTTAGCTGGTGCTTTAATTAGACAGAGTGAGAGAATTAAAAAACAAGAAGAAGTGGGGAAGAAGAAATAGGGAAGGCTGGAAGAAGAGAGCAAGAGAGAGAGAAACAGTGGGAGAGCTTCACACTCTACAGTGTGCCAATTTGCTTCGACATTTTCTCTACAGCTCTGGGTTTTGACAGTTATGAAACCGGCTTGATGCATTGCAGGCCAAATTAAAATAGGAGAGTGAAGGAAAACATCTCATTAGATAACTTTCATTTTAGTCAGTTGATTTGCATGAAAAAGCACGGAAAATCTTGTCATCTGTAGTGTCTTTTTAAGTTTAGAGCTCTTCTCGGTGAAGAAAAAGCCTTTGATATTCTCAGTGGTTTGAAGGATTGCCATTTATGATTGCATGCAAATTGTCAGCTGTGACAAAGGTGAGCATTTGGAAATTCCTCGGTACCACAAACCAGCATATTTTTTTATCAGCACCAACTATAGATATTCCCTAAAATAAGACCTGTGCCTAACAGCCAAAACACTAGATGGCACAAGAGCTCTAGGAGGGGATGCCAACTGCACATGAAAGCAGAAGGGAGGGGGTGACCTAACAAATTGCATTATCATGTCGGCAGGTATCCGAAAACACAATCTGCATGATAAAGCACGAAGATAATGAATATTGCTTCCCCTTTTCTCATGTTTTTGACAAGTATGGAAAAGCATGAAACATCAAAATCGAAAGTCATGAATTGCTCTGCATGTAACCAAAATCCAAGGAGCTTTCGGTCAATAATCAGGACATTTAAGCACCCCAGTCAAGCAATTTAAATGTGTTGCAATGCGTCTAGGCTCAGGATGTATTTGAACATTCTAGCAAAGACTTGACAAGCTAATCTCACAAGAAAGATGTTGCATGATGATTATCACACAGTCCTTATTCAAGCACCTGCTTTGTTTGGAGTGTATGTGGATTGAGTTTTAAATATCCAATCACAGGGAGCTCAACGCTAGTCCACAATAACATGTAAATACTCTTCCAGCCAGTCTCTTTCCATCTCACTTCTCTCGCCTCTCCCGACCAGCTTTTCAATCTTCCTTGTGTTTGTTTTATTCGACCGGTTTACACATGCAGCTGCTGGTCTTAACTGACATGCCCCTCTGTCTCTTAATAAAAGCTGCCGGTGTGGTACAGGTGGGAGTGACTGGGTTTATTTACCTGTGATTGGACCTGCCTGCAGACACAAAGAGCAGTGACATCTTGTTTGTGAGGTGCGAGGGCTAAACTAATTCATCTGTTGGCACGGTGTAGCTGGTAACACTCCCCGGGATCTCACTCTGCAATCCGACCTGACCTGCTAGACTGAGGGGCTTGAATCTGAAGCAATTTGCAATAGATTCTGAAATGCCTCACATAGAAGTGACAGGGGGCTTTATTTTTATTCTCAAACAAGAACAATGAGGCTTATATCTAAGCCATATTCCACGGTAATTGTCACAATGTACAATACAGGACACTGTTTTGAGCTGTAACTGTAAGGAGGAGAGACTGACAGGCAACAATTTAGGGATTTTTTTTGGCGATAAAACCAGGTGAGAATGACTCACATCAATGCAGGTGGTGATTGTGCAAACATTGTTAACGGGAACTAAGTACCAGGAATGTAATTTGTGTTGTGCACTACACAACATAAAATTATTTTTGCTGTTTTTTGCTTTAGTCATAGTTGGATGTCTTTAAATGTAGTCAATATTTCGGCATCCCATTAATGTTAGTCATCAAGTAATTTTAATTGGCACCAATTTTTTTGTTTAATTTACAAAAATAATGTTTTAGAGGATGAGTGCAAAATGGCTTTTTTTTCTTTCTAGACTTTTCTTCCTTGAAAAACAACTTTATGGATAATATCTTGCAGTGCTATTTTTTCTCATCATATTTTCAACATTTATTTTTAAATAAAATTTTAAGGAAATAAGAAAATTCTATTCAATAATAATGTATCAACATTTAACTACATGCGAAAATTCTTTGAAAAACTAAAATCCTTTATGTGACCAATAATATTCTTTTTAAAAACAAAAGGGAATTGTTAATATCTTGCATTTTTTTCTAATCATATTTTCATTAACATGTTTTATTTCTATAATAATAATAACAACAATAATAATAATAATAATAATAATAATGCACATTTCTCAACTTCTATAACATTAAAGTAATTAAAGCCTTCATTAAAAAAAACATTTTTGACATTTTGATTAATGAGATTAACACTCCATTTAGATTTCTAGTTGTAGCTGCAGGTTTAGGAGAGCGGACCACTGGAACCCCTACAGCCACAGTGCCATAATCAAACATTTGCAGTCTGCTGTAAGTATCCCTTGGAGTTAGAGGACGATCTCAGCAACAGGGATTCTGTGCCAGCCAGGTGCAGTTTCCCGGGTCTTATCTGTCTGTGCACGGCAAGCAGCTGGCATGCTTTTCATGAGCGGATTACATGCTAACGGTGCTGTTCGCTCATACTATCATTTCCGCTTTTCGGGGGACATGCCGACCTTCAAGCACGGCTCAAAACTTTCACCCCTTTTAATTGATGGATGATTTAGAGGATGTGTGAAAGACTTCTGAAAGACGACGAAGAAACAAGATGAAATGCGAAACGACAGATGCATTAATCTGAGATTAGAGTAGAGTTATTAGCCTGGGGAGCATTAGATTGTATAGTGAGGGGAACTCTGAGACAGAGATGGGCTCTGCCATTTTCTTATTTCACTTCTCTGTCCAAGGCTAAACTATTTTGAGTCTTTTATACAAAAAAAGAAAAAATTGTCAAGAGTGCTGAAATATGCATTATACCTCTTATCCTCGCAGTGTAGGATGATCCAACCTGTCTCTGATAAAGAAAAGGTGCAAAAATATTTTGAATGTGGAAGATAAACTAATTTCACAAACAGATTGAATTTTGCAGTTCGGATAAGAAACATAATGGTTTTCTCTACGTGTTTGTTACAGATACTGTTTGTAAAACAGGTTGTTTCCAGAGTTTTTGTTGTACATTTAAACATATTATAACCAATAAATATTCAAAGAGACAGTTTCAAAGAGTAACATTTGGACATAGTTTACGGACCCTCAAATCAATGGGGTCCAAAAAAACTTTGAAAGGAAGTCATAAAATAATGTCTCCAGAATTATGTGTTATCACATACTCACCTTCAAGTCAATGGGCCTCACAAAACTTATGAAAAAACAAAAAAGTCATACAAGTTTGGAACGACATAATGGTGAGTAAAAAATGACAGAATTTTTGTTTTTGGGGTGAACTATCCCTTAAAGCAGAACTTAACAAGCAAATGAACAGCAACAGGGGACAACCAGCTGGTTTGCAGACAGTCATCCACCAACTGATAAGGATAGAGACATTAACTACAGTACCAACCAACAGCAAAGAGACTACGGCGGCCTCCAGAAATGCTGTCAGAGTAAACAGGTCGTACTTTTGTTTTGTTTTTTTAGCACTTTTCCTGTGACCTAGACCCATGAATTCCTAAATATTCAAAATATTTTCCTCAATACGTTTTAAATTCCTCCAGGTGCTTCTATCAAAATTGAAGCATGCACTAACCCAGCACACACAGCGCAGCAGAGGCCAGTATTATTCAAGAGTGTCTGTGCTGCCGGTGTGAGAAGACGGTTCCACAGTGACCGGTCGAAAGATTAATTAAGAAGAGAATTCACTGGGGTCCGGTTTGTCCTGACCTCTAAAATGAGTAATCAGGGCCAGGAGATGACTGCTCCATCAGGTTCCTGTCTCAAGCCCTCATTCTGTCACACAAACACATATAAGCACAGGTCACCCCGTGTTGACATGGCAACTGGCCTGCTCATTTTTAATCTTTTCTCCCCATTGTACTGGCTACATTCAGCTCTCTTGGCTTCAGCTGTACGAGGCCCAGAGACCCTATAAAGTGAATGTCGTACATGAAGTCTTAACTCAATAAAAATGTATGCATGATTAAAAACCTATACAATTAGATCAAAATACATAAATAGTAGAAATAAACTTGGGCTTTCCAAAGAGAAGATTAGTTAAGAATGGAATGAATCCAGACCTTTTGCTGAACCCAGCATAGTGGTATGACACTGATGACCTGGACTCATATATAATACAGAACAAGCCCATGCTGAAAGTATACATAATGCATACAGCATAGCAAAGGAAAGTCTTTTCAAGGTGGACTATGTCAGTAATACAAAGTCAACAAGTCTATTTACTTTGCTAATACACAATCCTTGTCATATTGAGATCAGTTCATTGGTGCATGTTATTCACAACACTAGTGTTGTTTTTGGCGGCCTGTTTTAATTTTAGTTTTAGTCTAGTCTTTGTGTGAAACCGTCATTTTTGTTTTTATTAGTTTTAGTCACATTCATACTCTTTTTAGTCTAGTCAAGTTTTAGTCAACTAAAAGTCTGAGCATTTTAGTCTAGTTTTAGTCGACGAAAACTGATGACATTTAGTCTAGTTTTAGTCAATGAAAATTGTATTTTAGTCTCTTTTTAGAAATGCAATTCTTTTTAACCCAGTCAATATAGTATAAGTACCTAGTAGTATAGACGAAACCAACATTTTCTTTTAGCCAAACCCATTTCAAACAAGGTTATCTTATTATATTATTGTTACCTTATAGACTCAAGAATGCATCCATTCCAGACACAGAAGA
>NW_015505200.1:3448520-3471019 GCF_001515645.1 Sinocyclocheilus grahami | reverse complement strand
GACTTAACTTTGTTTGGTTTTCATCTTCTAAATCAGTGTTTCCCAACCTTACTTTAGTCGCGGCACCCTTTGGAAATTAAAAAAAAATTGTGGCACCCTACAAAATTAATTTTGTCACAATATTTGAATTTCTAACTTACAATACTGTACTACATCGATGTTTCCTGTCAGTTTGATTTCTGAGTGGACTTTGCTGTTCCGATGAGCATGAACGGTATATGAGTGGAGCACTCGCATGGGCTGCGAGCGAATGAGCGGAGCACACACACGCATAGCTGAGCGGAGCACACACACGCATAGAGCAGGATAACACGCAGAGCATCACACCACGTGAAAGTGAATCCTGAGCGGTGAACTCATTTTCAGCAGCCGGAATTTCGGTGCATCTCTAATTATTGGCGACATTAGAAATGGACATTATATAATAGCTGCTTTTTTTTTTACATTTTAGCAATTTAAAAATATTAAAAAATGATTTTTTACACGGTACCCCTGCTCTCGACAGACGCGGCACCCCGGTCGGGAAACACTGGACTAAATAATGCCGCGAGTGGGGCTTGAGGAAGTGACGTCGCCTGCGTCTGCGCAGTGTGACCTGAAGCAGCCCCTGAAGTGAGACACAGGAAACAGAAATACTGCAAAATAATAATAATAACGCGACTAAATGAGACGAAATAACGTTATAACATTTCGTTTCGTCTCGTTTTGGTCAACAAAATGAAGAGACATTTTAGCATAGTTTTAGCATAGTTTTTATTTTGTAAACCACATTTAGTCGCGTTTTTATTCGTCAACGATATTGCATTATACATTTAATTATAGTCATCGTCACATGACCAGCATTTTCGTCTCGTCTTGTCTCGTCTCGTTTTCGTCACGTAATAAAGGTTAGTTGACGACGATATTTAGTCATAATTTTCGTTGACGAAAGCAACACTACACAACACTACAGTTCATAGGCAACTATCTATCTATCACCCTGAAATGTATTACATAGCAGAAGTAAAATTAGTTTTAAATGGACGAAAATAAGACTTTAATTGCTGTCCAGCAAGTGCTTTGTTCAGCTGTGAAGGAGAACACAACAGCAACGACAGATTAATGTGTATCAGCAGAAAGTGAGGACGTGCTAAATGAAGTGGCACCGTTAGTGTGAAGCTGGAATGATACATCCATCATGGACTCTACCAATGAAGCCTGCATATGGTTTGAGTTCTACACCAGTGGTCTTTGAGCGGGAGAACAAGACAAATTGGTTGTATTATCAGGTTTTATTTGTCATTACTGCACAATGATTAACCTAGTTCTCAGATGTCCAGCCAGGTATAATTAAGAAATTATTCACCTGTAATATAAACATGATTATCCAATTCCATTGTATTATTGTGCATGCTACTCTAACTATAAAGTGTGATTTGACAGGACCATGGCACAGTTATCATATGCATATTTTAACCTAGAAATAATTTCTGTGAGCATAATGATTGGATGAAAGTAACAAAGCCAAGGCCGTAAGTTTCACACGTGTACTTTTGTGGTGCTAAAGGTATAGAGTGTGAAATAATGCAGTGCTAGAATGTACAGCAAGTTGTTTAGCAACAGACAACCAATCATGCTTACATCATTAAATATTCATGAGCTTTGTACAGCAGAAAATGTAAAGCAAGGGTCATGTTTTACTGTGTGAGAGAGACCAACGAAATTAACAATGTTAACCTTGGGTTTACAATACTACAGTGTTAAATCAGGGTAAAATGAACAGTGTAAAAAATGAAACGGGTTTAGAATGGTGAAAAGCCCAAATGTACACCGTAAATGCACTTGATAATTTCAGGCATTTAAATTTTGGATGCTTTCATTATAATTTTTTCCATAGTAGCATACATTGTGCAAATAAGACTCTTAATATGGAGATAATTTGAACATATTTTACAATCATAATTGAGATGTTTCAAACTCTCCCTAAACAACCAACCATTTGTGCTGAGAATTAATGATGCTGTGTACTTTCATTATTCACCATGCACACCCACCATAAATCAGTCTCTCTGCAGCATCTGTAAGTACGTTCAATTAATCAAGCTGAAAAATACCACTGTCATGCTACACTAATTTGCTTTGTATCTGCTAGGGATTATATTTCAATTTTCATTACAGGGCTCCACATAGTAACAATGTTTTTACTAAAGTACATGGCTGTTAGGATTGTTTGGATCCAAACATTATTTGGATTAAGATGCACCTTTTCAGTTTGTATTCCGGCAAAAGCATTACAGTATATATAAACTCTTGATGAGAGACTGATAACGTGCCAAAAACTTCACAAGGATCCACAAGGAAAGCTGTTCAAAGTCGTTCCTCCATCCGACAGGTTCAATTGTGATGAACAGCAAAATTTCAAACTTTAAATGGAGCAAAATCAACAAATGCTCATTTACTCTTAAGCATTTGGTAGGTGCTTAAGAGTACATTTGCATTTGTTGATTTTGCTGCATTTAAACTTATTTGTTTAAATTGGCACTGGTGTTGTAAGCACCATGACAGACCAGTTGAGCTAAAGAAAGACCTTTCTTTGCAATAATTATAAATAATAACAATAAAGAATACAGTAACTATTAATAAAATAAAAATTTATAATGTATAAAATAATAATTAATAAAAATAAATATACCTTTAAATGAATAAAAAAAATAATAAAAATAATAAATAATGCATTTTATTCTGACACTAGCAAAAATATTAAAAAATGATTTTTTACACGGTACCCCTGCTCTCGACAGACGCGGCACCCCGGTCGGGAAACACTGGACTAAATAATGCCGCGAGTGGGGCTTGAGGAAGTGACGTCGCCTGCGTCTGCGCAGTGTGACCTGAAGCAGCCCCTGAAGTGAGACACAGGAAACAGAAATACTGCAAAATAATAATAATAACGCGACTAAACGAGACGAAATAACGTTATAACATTTCGTTTCGTCTCGTTTTGGTCAACAAAATGAAGAGACATTTTAGCATAGTTTTAGCATAGTTTTTATTTTGTAAACCACATTTAGTCGCGTTTTTATTCGTCAACGATATTGCATTATACATTTAATTATAGTCATCGTCACATGACCAGCATTTTCGTCTCGTCTTGTCTCGTCTCGTTTTCGTCACGTAATAAAGGTTAGTTGACGACGATATTTAGTCATAATTTTCGTTGACGAAAGCAACACTACACAACACTACAGTTCATAGGCAACTATCTATCTATCACCCTGAAATGTATTACATAGCAGAAGTAAAATTAGTTTTAAATGGACGAAAATAAGACTTTAATTGCTGTCCAGCAAGTGCTTTGTTCAGCTGTGAAGGAGAACACAACAGCAACGACAGATTAATGTGTATCAGCAGAAAGTGAGGACGTGCTAAATGAAGTGGCACCGTTAGTGTGAAGCTGGAATGATACATCCATCATGGACTCTACCAATGAAGCCTGCATATGGTTTGAGTTCTACACCAGTGGTCTTTGAGCGGGAGAACAAGACAAATTGGTTGTATTATCAGGTTTTATTTGTCATTACTGCACAATGATTAACCTAGTTCTCAGATGTCCAGCCAGGTATAATTAAGAAATTATTCACCTGTAATATAAACATGATTATCCAATTCCATTGTATTATTGTGCATGCTACTCTAACTATAAAGTGTGATTTGACAGGACCATGGCACAGTTATCATATGCATATTTTAACCTAGAAATAATTTCTGTGAGCATAATGATTGGATGAAAGTAACAAAGCCAAGGCCGTAAGTTTCACACGTGTACTTTTGTGGTGCTAAAGGTATAGAGTGTGAAATAATGCAGTGCTAGAATGTACAGCAAGTTGTTTAGCAACAGACAACCAATCATGCTTACATCATTAAATATTCATGAGCTTTGTACAGCAGAAAATGTAAAGCAAGGGTCATGTTTTACTGTGTGAGAGAGACCAACGAAATTAACAATGTTAACCTTGGGTTTACAATACTACAGTGTTAAATCAGGGTAAAATGAACAGTGTAAAAAATGAAACGGGTTTAGAATGGTGAAAAGCCCAAATGTACACCGTAAATGCACTTGATAATTTCAGGCATTTAAATTTTGGATGCTTTCATTATAATTTTTTCCATAGTAGCATACATTGTGCAAATAAGACTCTTAATATGGAGATAATTTGAACATATTTTACAATCATAATTGAGATGTTTCAAACTCTCCCTAAACAACCAACCATTTGTGCTGAGAATTAATGATGCTGTGTACTTTCATTATTCACCATGCACACCCACCATAAATCAGTCTCTCTGCAGCATCTGTAAGTACGTTCAATTAATCAAGCTGAAAAATACCACTGTCATGCTACACTAATTTGCTTTGTATCTGCTAGGGATTATATTTCAATTTTCATTACAGGGCTCCACATAGTAACAATGTTTTTACTAAAGTACATGGCTGTTAGGATTGTTTGGATCCAAACATTATTTGGATTAAGATGCACCTTTTCAGTTTGTATTCCGGCAAAAGCATTACAGTATATATAAACTCTTGATGAGAGACTGATAACGTGCCAAAAACTTCACAAGGATCCACAAGGAAAGCTGTTCAAAGTCGTTCCTCCATCCGACAGGTTCAATTGTGATGAACAGCAAAATTTCAAACTTTAAATGGAGCAAAATCAACAAATGCTCATTTACTCTTAAGCATTTGGTAGGTGCTTAAGAGTACATTTGCATTTGTTGATTTTGCTGCATTTAAACTTATTTGTTTAAATTGGCACTGGTGTTGTAAGCACCATGACAGACCAGTTGAGCTAAAGAAAGACCTTTCTTTGCAATAATTATAAATAATAACAATAAAGAATACAGTAACTATTAATAAAATAAAAATTTATAATGTATAAAATAATAATTAATAAAAATAAATATACCTTTAAATGAATAAAAAAAATAATAAAAATAATAAATAATGCATTTTATTCTGACACTAGCAATGCATACGTCATGGATTTGATTCCTAGGGAATACATGAACTGTTAAAATGTATACCTTGACTGCAATATAATTTTTGATAAAACCATCTGCCAAATAAATAAATGTTAAATAATAATAATAATAATGTTACAAATAATAACTCAAAGTCAATAGCTGTCATCAGAGAGCTCAGTATCTGTTTAGTAGTCTTGTTAGGAGCAGCATGGTTATTTTGCCATTTATTTTCTAGTCCTACAGGAGGCAAACTGAAAAAATAAAATAAAATAAATAATACAAATAAATAAATACTCCAGTTTCCTGATGTGTCAGGCAACAGCGTCTGTTATGTTGCACAATTTAAAGAGCAAATTGATCAGCACGAAATAGCACCCTGAACAGTTCAAACACAGATGTCTTACTTGAACCTAAATACTTATTCTGGATTCCTCCTGGAGTCTCCTGCAGTGAGAGTTGGATCATGCCGGTTGCTGTCTGATTTCTATGATTTCAGTCTCTACTCTCATCTCCCACACATCAGATCACTGCCTACTGTGTGTCTGTCCTTCATGAGGATGGCATTGCATTTTGATGGTTTGCATCACATTATGCCCCTTGTGTGTGTGTAAGCATACTTGGCAATAAAGCTCTTTCTGATTCTGATTCTTTTATAAATACAAGCATCAATGTTAGTCACTTTGGATAAATGCATAAATGTAAAAAATGCTTGACCAATGGTGTCCTCCTCACTTTCGAGCTCATTAACGTCTTTATGCAAGTAGATATGCAATGCTTTAGATATGCAAGTAGCCATGATTATGGAGAACAGAACTGAGACTGAATAAAGTATTTCTCTCAATAAAGAGTCCTAGCAGCAGTTAAATTTCAAGATGTGTCATTATGTGGAGTTATAATAGAGGGTTCTGTTTAATGAGATATTTAATGTCTTCACTGACCTGCTGCATTCCTCCGAAATTAAGTTTCAGTCTTTATTACACCTCTGCATGATGATATTGGAAAAAATATGCAGTTGCAAGTGTTATGAAGAAGAAGAAAAAAACAGTCAGGGCAAAAAAAAATCTAATTTACAAGCAGTACCTTAAACATATAAAAATACAGCAACATATTCACGGATGCACATAAGTGGTACGCATGTGCGCATGCGCGACCAAAATAAAAAATGCGATGTGTAAATATGTTCAGACCGCTCATTTGCGTACCAACATTGTTGACTTTTAATGCACAATCACAGATTTAGATCGACTAACTGAAATACTGTATAAGATTTCCACTCAAACCGAAAGCATAAATCTAGGCTATGCGCTGCCGGTTTCAGAACAAAATGCAAAACCGACATTTCATTCACTGATGCACTTCACTTGGGAGAGCTAAACCCGGTAGCGCATATACTTACTTCAACTCGCAAAAATAAAAGTTTGCTGATTTTAGGTTTGAAAATTATGTAAATTCATGATGATTTTTTCCCCAGGATTTTTTGATGAATAGAAAGTTCAAAAGATTTGAAATAAAAATATTTTGTAATACTATAAATGGCTTTACTGTCAATTTTAATCAATTTAATGCATCCTTGCTGAGTAGAATTAATCATATATTTATTTACTATTATTTTTTAAATCTTAACTACCCAAAACTTTTGAATGGTATTGCATCATGGTTTCTACAAAAATATTAAGGAGCAATAACTGTTTTCAACATTGACAATATTAAGAAATGTTTCTTGAGCACCAAATCAGCATATTAGAAGGATTTCTGAAGGAGCATGTGACACGAAGGCTGGAGTAATGGCTGCTGAAACTTCAGCTTTGCATCACAGGAATAATAGACATTTTACAATATATTAAAGTAGCTAAAAGTTATTATAAATTGTAACAATATTTCACAAGATTACTATTTTACTGCATTTTTGATCAATTAAATGCAGCTTTGTTGAGCATAAGAGACTTTCAAAAACATTCAATTAATCTTACCGACACCAATGCTCTGAATGGTAGTGTACACAAATATAAACTTCATTACGTTATGATTTTCCCTAGGAAACTGTAGCTAATATGGTTAGAAACTCTGTATTCCTCCTGAAAAAGAGAAACTCTCAGCGTAACAGCTGAGCATGATGTGTGCAGGCTTTCCACTCATGTCTGGAGCTGGTGTGCGCTGCGGTGTTGTGCCGTGTTGTTGTTGCAGTCAAAGTGCCCTCAGTTGATGTGAGAGGAATGTGTTGGTGGTCATGCAGAAAAGCAGCCTCAGGGTTCAGTCATGGGTCGGTGCACTCTTGAGACATCCAGGATTCTGGCCCTGCTTGATACCAGCCAAGTCTTGATGTCAGATAAAATACATTGGCTTTCCCTAGCCCTTTCCCTATTTCCTGCAACAGTGGCAGTGACCCCATCTTCATGGAAATCCCTCTAAAACTATGCATGCGTGTGCTGAAACTCCCTTTAGCAACACAGCCCAAAAGTCTGAGACCACAGGAAAATCTGCGATTTTTTTAATTTTACATATTTATTCATTTATTTTTAAATGTAAACCTAGAAATAAACAGAAATGCTCCGGATTGTTTAAAGCTATACATACCCCATATGTTTACCACATTTAATAATAATAAAAAATAAAATAATAATTATAAATAAACATAATAATAAACAAAATAATAATAATAATAAAAATCTTCTCTGTATTTCTTCTCTTTACTAATGCTTGCTTTCAAATCTAGTTGTCTTATAAACCTATATGTATTATGGAATGATGACTATTGTTGGCTCTATGACAAATTGCTTTTTTCCTCTTTTGTACGTTGCTTTGGATAACAATGTCTGCTAAATGCATAAACACACACACACACACACACACACACACACACACACAACTTTCCATAGACTTCTATTACTTTGTCTCATGATCTTAATGTTCATTTTAAATGATAGACAATAAACTCCCAGCACTTCCACTGCCTGAAGTTGAGAGTGTTTACAGATTACCAGCCCATTCAAGTGTTGTGATAAATCAGAGTGGAGAGTGTTTGCTGAGATGAGCCTGATAAGTGAGTATGTGTGTCCTCAAAAGTGGGGCAAAGGAATGAGGAATCACAGTATGGAAGATGGTGTAGCTGGGGGATATACAGTGGGTACGGAAAGTATTCAGACCCCCTTCAATTTTTCACTCTTTGTTATATTGCAGCCATTTGCTAAAATCATTTAAGTTAATTTTTTTTCCTCATTAATGTACACACAGCACACCATATTGACAGAAAAACACAGAATTGTTGACATTTTTGCAGATTTATTAAAAAAGAAAAACTGAAATATCACATGGTCCTAAGTATTCAGACCCTTTGCTCAGTATTTAGTAGAAGCACCCTTTTGATCTAATACAGCCATGAGTCTTATTGGGAAAGATGCAACAAGTTTTTCACACCTGGACTTGGGGAGCCACAGTGGGGGAGCTTGTTACTGCGGAGACTCACACCTTCTGCACTGAAAGCAGACTAGTGTGCCAGTTTAGCAACCGTATAACCCACCCTCCTCTGTAAACCCACACTGGCACACACTGCCCTCAGCGTTTGCGAGCCTCTTTCCTCCACCCGGTCCTCCCATGAGATGTAATTAACAAAGAAATTACAGTGTAACACACTGCCGATGGGTCTCTCTGTCTCCAGCAAGGCTAAAATGCGTTAATCACGTTTGCCCATTATGAGCAACAGGGAAAACCAGTGACAGTGCTAAAATGTGTGACATTCCCCCCCTAAAATGAAGCGACAATTAGATGCGCAATAATTGTATTGTAAACAAAAGTCTACAGCATGCTCAGGTAGTTTCTTGCTTCCCCACAACATGAAACCTCTGAAGTCCTCATTAGTCTTTATTAAAATGCATTTCTAATTTAGCCAAACCCATTTCACTAATGCATTTCAATGACAAGGATAATTTTGAAAGATGACAGCATGGGATACTGGCACTTGATTGTCTGTTTCAACCCTTGGACAAAACTAACATGTGTAAAACACTGTGATGTACAGGGACATCATCACATTTTTTTTCTTTTTGGTATGTTTTGAAAAGACGTCTCTTATGCTTAACAAAGGCTGTATTTATTTGATCAAAAATATAGTAAAAACAGTAATATTCTGAAATATTATTACAATTTACAATAACTTTTATTGTATTGTAACTTTTATTTTAAATATATTTTAAAATGTAATTTATTCCTGTGATCGTAAACCTGAATTTTCAGTAGCCATTACTCCAAGCTTCAGTGTCACATGATCCTTCAGAAATCATTATTAATAGGCTGATTTGGTACTCAAACATGTCTTATCAATATCAATGCTGAAAACAGTTGTACTGCTTAACATTTTTGTGGAAACTGATATATACATATATATATATATATATTAGCGCTGCCAATCGATTAAAACATCCTTTTTCTGTGATTAATCGTGATTAATCGCACACTTCATGAAATTAAGCATTATCTTGTTTCAAATGTGTATTTTGTCATCATTTGCTATATCCAGCAATGTAAACCAAAAGATTGAAGGGTGATTCTCAAAAATCTATATTTTCTGCAAGCTTTTTTCAAGATAAATTTAGATTACTTTCCAAAAAAGAACACTTAGAAACTCCAAAAGGACACCAAAGAACCAAATGATATAAGGAGCCCATATAAGCATATATGAAAGAAAAGAAAATCAGAATTTTATAGTATGTGTACAGTGCAACACCAGAGAGCTTTTTTACATTTTATTGAAGCCAAGTTGAGATACCGAACAGGACCACATTGAGATGCCAAAAAAACCCTAAACCAACCGCCTGCTGACTACATACAGTGGTGTGAAAAGGTTTTTGCCCCTTTCCTGTTTTTTTAAATTTTTTGCATATTTGTCACACTTAAAAGATTCAGATCATCAAATTTTAATATTACACAAAGATAATGCAAGTAAATGCAAAATGCAGTTTTTCACAATGTGTGATCAGTGCGTCAAGATCACTCATCCACGCATTATTATAACGGACTCACGCGTGCTTAAGCCTGTGTTATACTTTCAGCGTGAGCAATCCGGACAGGTACACGGACAGTGCAGAGGCGGACTACTTGTATTTATACTACCAAAAACATATGCTGTTGGTCCGCTCTGCGGACGTGTTCCATACATGTGTAGTAGATCGGCTTGAACAATAAACAAACATGCGAACAAACAATTGCCCAGAGTTATTGCACATCTTTATATTGTTTTATCGACGGATTGTACAGGTTTGAGTAGCAATGTGCTTCTTCACACAGCCTGCGCATACTGACGCGCGGTCACAAAAAATGGGAGGCACGCGGATATCCACGCAGAGCCTCCGCGCACACTCTCCGATGATGATTTTAAGTCCCGCATACCATAGCGGACCCTAGAGGACCCTAGCGGACTCGTGGACATGAAAAGTATCACTGTACGACTCCTGTAAGCCACCGCAATCGTCTTTACCTTGATTGCAGTCTTCATCCATCAAAACTTTACCATCGAGACTGGTTATCCAGTCGAGAAACCGTAGTTTGCGTCTCATCTGGCCATACAGCAGTGGGATGTGTTGACAATCCGTTCAGTCTGTACTTCACACAGCACGCGTGACATGTGAGGGCTCGTGCTCTTCAGAGACAATCACAGAATATGACAGAGCTCGTGTTTAAAAGCAAAACACACTGGAATTAATAGTTCACTGAAAACGCAACGCGAGTCTCTGTTCTCTCTGCAATCTCTGATGTAATCAGCCTGGTTTCCTTCATATTAGCGCTGTTTTGGACGGACTGTTTGAATGCATTCGCTTACCATATGCCTTGTGCTTTATATATATATTTTTACATTTTACCTTTTTTGTATATTTGTATAGTTGCATTTTGTATTTTGTATTTAATCTGTATTTATGTTATCTGTATGCACCCAAGGGTCTGAGAGTAACGCAATTTCAATTCTCTGTGTGTATGTGCTGTACATGTGGAAGAATTGACAATAAAGCAGACTTGACTTGACTTGACTTGACTACTGGATCAGTGGACTGAAAACTTTCCAGGAGTTTAGCATCTTAAAATGATCTAAGCGCAAGCAGAGTAGCAAAATTGGGTTAAAGGGTTAGAATAAAATTGTGCTTCAGTAATTTTGCGTAAATTATTTTAACGCGTTAAGGATTGTAAAATTAATCGCATGTGTTAACGCGTTAACGATGACAGCCCTAATATATATATATATACACATATATACTGTATATATACAGTGGTGTGAAAAGGTTTTTGCCCCCTTCCTGTTTTTTAAATTTTTTGCATATTTGTCACACTTAAAAGATTCAGATCATCAAACAAATTTTAATATTACACAATCTCTGTGTGTATGTGCTGTACATGTGGAAGAATTGACAATAAAGCAGACTTGACTTGACTTGACTTGACTACTGGATCAGTGGACTGAAAACTTTCCAGGAGTTTAGCATCTTAAAATGATCTAAGCGCAAGCAGAGTAGCAAAATTGGGTTAAAGGGTTAGAATAAAATTGTGCTTCAGTAATTTTGCGTAAATTATTTTAACGCGTTAAGGATTGTAAAATTAATCGCATGTGTTAACGCGTTAACGATGACCGGCCTAATTTAAATATTTCTCATTCATTTCAATTTGGATTTTGTTTTCCCTTAATAATAAAAACCTTCATTTAAAAAGTGCATGTTGTGTTCACTTGTGTTATCTTTGACTAATATTTAAATTTGTTTGATGATCTGAAACATTAAAGTGTGACAAACATGCAAAAAAATAAGAAATCAGGAAGGGGGCCAACACTTTTTCACACAACTGTATATATATATTTTTATTCTTTTATTTGATATTTATATTTATTTATATTTGAATTTTAGAATTTTTTAATTCAAAAGCCAATAGGCTACAGTTGCCAGTCATCTAATATAATACTGAATCCTCCCATCTAATATTTAGTCTATGCAAGAAATGGACATTTGTCCATCTAAATATGAAATATCAAGACAATTACTGAACTTTCAGTCAGCATTGATTAAATGTTTTACAATTACAATTGTACAATAAACAAATAACAAAACAATAAAAAAATAATAAAACAATATATAACAAAACAATAAACAAAAAATACAGCTCTTGTATTTTAATTTCATTATAATTATAATTATATAACAAGCATTATAATTTCGTAGGAACTAAATTGACACTTCAGTATGACATTAAAATTAATTTATTTTTACAACAGATGCCACAAAGCCTTATGTCAGTAAGACAGATATCTAACTGATTGCATCTCAAATGCATTTTATCACTTAAGTCAGTCAAGCAGTTACTTTTTTATACACATACTTATGCTTCAGGTGACACTGTGACTGTCTAGCTTTTTTTTGTTACTGTCATCTGCATTACTGGTTTACTGAAATCTCAAATGACTTATGTTGCATTAAGAAATGGAGAGTGCCCCTTATTTTCCTTAAGTTGGCAACCACACACAGTTCATCCAGATGGCACACGAGGTGGTGGGATGGATATCACACTTCCATTCCTAGGTTTTCTTTTATCAGAGCACAGTTAAAATCCACATCTCTCCAGCATAAAGATGTGTTGCTGGCAGATGGGAGCTGAAGGCTACGTGATAGGATGTACGCCGAGGCATTAGAGTTTGACTGAACTCCTGAGGGACTAAAGGCAGGGTAGAAATCTCTCCCTGCACAGAATGAAATTTGGTTTCCTACCCAGGACGGACTAACCTTGCCCTCTGGTAAGTGGCTGTCCTTGACCGTGCTGGCACTGGACGGCGAGAATATAAAAATCGCAAGCCAAGCCTGAGAGGACTGAATGATGTTTACTAAGTAGCTCTGCTTTCCTCAAACTCCTCTCTTGATTTCACTGTGTTCAGACTGGCACTTTACTGCCAATTCCTCTTTCAACATCAATTCATCTCCACTTATGTAGCTGCTAATTTGGATCGACTTTTCAGTACAAAGAATCGGCTACATCAATTACGGCCGGGGTGAAATTTCTAATTAATATGTGTCGCCCTAACAAACTGTAGGGTACAAAAATGTCAAATGACAAACAGTTAAAGCAGCCAGAGGGAAAATCTGTTTAATGCCTCTGCTTAGCAGCTGATACCCACTGCACCTGCCACGAGTGCTTTCCGGGGAGATAAGCGATGACATGGTGACATAGCATGGCTATGAAAACATTTTAGATGCTGGTATATTCATTCCAGCAACCTATTTCAGGTGTGTCTGCTAGGAAATCTGCTGAGGCTGATGGGAAATTTATAGCCAGGATATACAGTTGAACCAAAGTTATGGTCAAAGTTTGATTTTGTACAATCAGTTTTCAAGTCATGTGTTCATGTGTTCACGTGTTCATGTGTCAGGCCTAGTCAAGAAGAAAAACAGGAATGGCAAAGATGGATTCTGGGCATTAAATAAGAATGTACTACTATCACTGATCAAACATTAAAGAGCAGTTACCAAACACTCTTGACTGGAGACTTTGTAGAACAATCAGTATAGCAAGAAAGCAAAACACCACACAATTAGAAGAGAAGAAAAAATATCTGTGAACAACTGTAGTTTGAAGTGTAAAAGCCTCATGCATAAGCAATCCAAACGCACAGTTTGGGTGTCGGAAAACTATGTATCCTTAAGCACATGTAAAAAAAAAAAAAAAAAAAAAAAAAAAAATCCCTTATGTTCTGTTAGTATTGACCCATAGATCCTAGTGATGTACATTAAATTAAATGTCAATTCTATTTTCTGAGTTTAATATCTGGAGTACCTGGACCTTGAGACTCCCAGCATAAGAGACGTATAATTTTTCATGAAGGATGTTTGAAGCATGTTATCAAACAGAACATGGGAGTTAAAAACAACAACAACAACAAAACTGTAAACTCTGGACCACACATACACGTTTTAAGAACAACAAAAGTTTAACACATGAGGCCTCTGATCTTTATTATGAGCCTCTTGCATCATGTTCCAACCACCAGCTCTATAACATTCAGTGTAAAAAATGCTTGTACATGACACATACACACAAATAAATAAATCTAATTCATCCTATTATAAGTATAAAGAGCTTGATATACTTCCACACAAACACGTTTCCTACTCTTTTTGCATTCACTTTTTCATTTATTTCGTCTCCAATCTCTGTTTCTTTATTGTCTTGGCTGATCTTCATCAAAGTAGCTAATGAGTTCCATTGGAACTCATTTGAAGTAGTGAGTATATTGCAGTAATAAATTATGTGTGTACGCAGCAGGATATTATCCTCCAATGGCTGCTCTCAATGTAGCAACACTACCAAGCTCTCAGGATGTAGTCCTCATTACCAGGCCTGAATTTCCCTGGCCTGGTCTGTCTTTGTCTCTCTCTCTCTTCTTACTTTCTTCTTTGTCCCTTTTATTTCAAAATTGATTCTCTGCTCTGCCTCCTATGCTTGAGGAGGCTGAAAACACCATTTTGTTTAGTTTGCTTATCTTGTTCTGAATTTGCAGCAGAACACTCAATAATGTGTATCAATGATTTACTTGAAATTAATGCAGCAAGGTAATAGAGATATATTATAGAAAATATATTTAGGGAACCACAAAAGGGAATACAATTTCTATGAAATGCAGATTTTTTTTTTCTATTTTCAAGCTTGAATTATATATTCACTCACTCATTCACTCACTCACTCACTCACTCACTCACTCACTCACTCACACAAGTTTTGGGGTCAGTATTATTATTACTTTTTTGGGGGGTCTGAAGGAAATTAATTTTGTCACTCAGCAAGGGTGCATTAAAACTGATCCAAAGTTACAGTAAAGATGTTCACAAAAGAGTTATATTTCAAATAAATGCAGCTCTTTTGAACTTTCTATTAATCAAATAATCCTTAAAAAAAAATTATAATTGTTTCAGTTTTCACAAAAGTACTAAGCAGCACAACTGTTTTCAACATTGATAACAATAGGAAATGTTTGTTGAGCACCAAATAGCATATTTGAATGATTTCTAAAGGATCATGTGAAAACTTTAAAAATGTTATCACAACAATACAAAGTTACTATATCCTGAATTGTTTTGGAAGACAAAATATGAAACCATCCACTTAAGGAATAGATGATCGCAGTGAGTGTCTCAAAATATTACCATTGCAGTCCCTCTGTGCCCGTCTCTCATTCCCCAGCATTAGCTCTCAGCTATCGTTAAGCTAATCTGATGCCCTTGACAGAAGCAGCTGGGTGGTGTGTGTGCCAGCAGTCGGGTGTGGACCGGCACAGTTTGAATTTGTTCGACAGCAAGAAATGTGCTCCTGAGCAGTGGGGCGCGTCGTGACTTAGCACACTTCCCTCTTCCTGTCCATTACCTCCCCATGATTTCCTCACATGCTGCCATCCAACAGAATACTGTATGTGTTCTGTGTAATATCCATTACAAAAGGAAACACCGGAGGGATAAGCTATAAGAGCACAGATGACATACTGTAGAGATGCAACTAGCTAAATGCCCTGGATCAGTTTCTCCTGAAATATGGGTGCAAATCAGATTTACTGCTTGGTTTGATACCCCTTGTATGGTGGAATATGAGAATGAAGCCATAATTAGAGGAGACTGACAGTTTCCTTTAGGTAATTAGACGTAAACTGATGGAAATCCCAGGTGAAAATGAGAGATAGAAGTGGCAACATGTGCTGCTTGTTGAAAACTGATTATCTTGTGGAGAGTGTAAACAGGGAGAAGTGTCTTCCTTACTTGTTTGCGAATCTGGTTGTCTCTGCGTTGCTGCTTGTAATGTGACCTTACAAGCAATTTCGCTCTAATGGGTTTCTGTATATGATGCAGTAATTGTTAGGACTGACAATATGCATCCAATTACTGTCGTTATGCCATTAGGAAGTCATGCACTCATCTTGCCAACCTTGATTCATCACCTTGTAGCTCTGTAAGGACATTTATATACATCTAATCACCCTTTTCAATGGCTCTAAATGCAGACCTGTTTTTCATAATGACAGTCCTTCCCAAAGTCCTAATGACCCACATATCCTTTAAAGACACGATTATAACTTAGATTAGGGTTTCAATGAAGCATCATTAGTTCCTCACATGAATCAAACGCATTTCCTAAATGTATCATTTCAATGCATCATCAACTTTGTGCATGATCATTAAGCTGAAAACATGGAAAAAGAAAACACAACAAATGGGAAAGGAAAATAGAAAAATTAGTACACTTGAAGAAAAAAAAAATCTGTATTTTTTGTCTTTGTTGTTTTCCTGTAAGAATTATGCAAACGTCCTTATATAAGATAATAATAATAATACTTGTATTATTATTATTATTATTTTAAATATATAATTGAAAAAAATGGTATAATAATTTTCCAATGAAATTGTTTAAATTACAGTATATTTATTTAAATATGCTTAACTTTGCTAGGTATAACACATATTCAATAAATGCCAAAGCAAATGTAACAAATTTGTTTTTTGCTTCTTTTTTAAAGGACCAAAATTTCAATTTCAAATTCATTCATAATGGAATGAATCGGGCAAATCTTAAAACAAAAACAAAAAACAAACGGAGAATATATGTTGAGTTAGGTTTATTTGATTTATGACTGGCACTGTTTTAAAAATTAACTTCAATAATTTCTGTTATGCTATAACTTAAAACAAGATACATCTAAAAGAGTAATTAAACTCAGTTTTCTAAAAAATATCTATATGACATTTATGTACGTATGCATGTATGCATTTATTTATTTCAATGCAATGGCATTAGGGAATGCATTTTAAACTGTCACTGTTATCTAAAGCAGCTTACAGTGCATCTGAGAGACTGTCCCCTAAGATCACCTCTTTTGGGATTTGATCGTACAATCTATTAGTTACCAGCCCAGATCTTAAATGACTACTCTACCCCACCACCTGATTACAGATGTGGAGCATTAAGAATTCTGAGGTGGGTATTAATGAGAAGAGCTCCTGGTGAGATGCTGGTGTTCGTTCCTTAACTTTATTGCACACAGGTCATCTAATCAATGCACGGACAGGTCCAGGGGATGAGAAGAGGAAAGAAAAACATCTCAGGGCAAGGTCAGCATGTTCTTGCCCAGTGGAAAGCCTTATATCCAGGGCTGGTACAGCACCATGCATGCTGCCCCTGGAGGAGCTGCTGGATATGTTAGTCCTGACCCTTCACTACTGTTCCCCAAGGGACTGAACTTACCATCCAAAACACAGCATGAACAACCAACTGCTAAATATTCATTTATCTCTCTGCTTGTCTCCTCAGATACCAATCAATTTCTGAAATTGCTCAAGGTATGTTTGTTTTTGTAAATTGTGGGGACATCCCATAGGCGTAATGGTTTTTATACTGTACAAACTGTATGTGCTATTGCCCTACACCAACCCTACGCCTAACCCTACCCCTTACAAGAATTTTTACTTTCTCAAAAAAAAAAAAACACTCTGTATGATTTATAAGCGTTTTGAAAAATGGGGACATGTCCTCATAAGTCACCTTCTCCTTGTAATACCTATGTCATACCCGGACATCCCATAGGCGTAATGGTTTTTATACTGTACAACCTGTATGTGCTATTGCCCTACCCCAACCCTACGCCTAACCCTACCCCTTACAGGAATTTTTACTTTCTCAAAAAAAAAAAAACACTCTGTATGATTTATAAGCGTTTTGAAAAATGGGGACATGTCCTCATAAGTCACCTTCTCCTTGTAATACCTATGTCATACCCATGTCATTATACAAATTTGTGTCCTCATATGTCAAAAAAACATGCGCGCACACACACACACACACACACACACACCTTTTTCTGTGAATAGTGGGGAATTTCCATAGACTTCTATTACTTTTATACTGACCAAACTATATTTTCTATCACCTAACCCAACTCTAACCCTAACCCTACCCCTTACAGAAAACCTGTTTGCACTGTTACACTTTCAGATAAACATCATTTACTATTTTAATTATTTTTTACCCTCATGGGGACCGCAGGCCGGTCAAAAATTTCAGGTTTTACTATCCTTGTGGGTACAATTTGGTCCCCACAATGTAGCATAAACAAGTACACACACACACACACACACACATATGCACATTTCTAATGTATTATTTTGATAATGATAATAAATTATTTTATGTTAATGTTAGTTGTTGGCAATAAATGTAGTCTTTCTTTTACAGCACAACACCCATAGTATGATGACAGTCAGGTCTATTCAGCTGGAACTATGGCTCACTGCACATTTGGAATCATTGGGTCACATGTTGGTGAGTCAGAAGTGCTGTGAATTTGACCATGACTGAATAACAACACTTGTAAGCAAATATGAAATAGTAATATTTGGCAAAAACAAAACAAAAAAGAACCAAAACTTGTAAAGTGTCACTGTAAGGTCATTTGTTGAGCAATGCATTTAGTGGCATCAAACTTCTATGAAGTAAGGATCCCGTTTAAAATGTCAGCTCTTTTCTCTAGTCCTCTACTGCTAGAAGAAGACCGTTGGGTTGCACAAAGACTCCTGATAGAATAGTTCCCAAAGCTGGTCGAGCCTCCCGGATTGCATTCAGCTTTGCTGACTTACTAGAACAAAAGCAGCACTGTACCTGGAGGAGGCTCCATGGAACAATCACAGTCTCCTGGATGAGACCCGATTGCATTGTGAACCGGGCAAGCAATCCCTCCCCAAGGTCCAAAGCCTGACCACAGAGTCACAACACCAGGGAGGTTGGTGAGCTCAACCCACAATTGTTCAGCGGTGGCAAGCAATGGCAGATGGTTGATGGAACTTTACTGTGTATCTGTAATTTTGTGAGAACATTACTGTATATTTAGAAGAATGAGACATGTAAAATTAAAGAGAACAAAAAATGAAAATTCATTCACTCTCCCTTATGTTGTTCCCAACCTGTATGACTTTTTCTTTTCCGTTACACAAAGGAAGATATTTTGAAGAACACTGAGGGACAAACAACACTTGACCTTAAAAAAAAAATCTTCTTTTGTGTTTCACTGTCAAAAAAACGCATGCGCGCGCGCGCGCACACACACACACACACACACACACACGCATACACACACACTATCTCTCTAGTGCTTTCTCCTTTGGTGCAGATCACTCCAGGCTAACTGTTTGGATTGCTATCCAGAGAATGATCCCTAATGGTTATCTGACAAAAGCAGAGAGCAAAGAAGGCTGAAGAATCCAGAGGAAGATCAATACTCTTGGATAGTGAGTTTTTCTATGGTAAAGGCCAAGTTCTTCTCAGGCTCCCGAGGGTCAGATATGAGATGTTTACAAGGACAAAACATCATAGGTATCTCCAAAAAAAGCAAGAGGGGAAAAAATTATGCTTTAACTGAACCAAATGTACCTTAACACAGTCAAACTCAGACTAACCTCAATGTGTCAATGCTAAAAAAGGTAGTTATTATAAAAAGTTTATATAAAAAAGTTAACAAAAAACAAAAACAACAACTGTATCAGTACATCATTACAAAGAATAAAATTGCTACATAATGTTTAGAATTAAATTAACTTTTACCATCATCTAACATTTAATCTTTAAAAAGAGTAGTACATTTAATAATATAATAAATGTTATCTTCAGCAAATCAAATAATTATACATCATACTGTACATTATGATTTTGTGATGCCTAAATTCACTAATAGCAATTAAAATCTCTAATTTTAGTTTTTAGTGTTTTATTATTTATTTTTTTTATGGAAAATAGTATAGAACAATCTTTCATTATTAAATTATTTCAGTCACTGAATAATCAAAAACAAAACTATATCTCATGCAACATTTGGAAGTTGGATTTCTTGCACAAATAACTCTTTTGTGATATACACCATCAATGTAATATATTATAATCACTACTAACCACCTCTAATCCATAACCATTCAGACTGAAAACCAGCTTGTTGTGTTTGCAATTTGGTTGTTATATCCATAAATGAGAAAATCCTTTACAATGCTGTGGTCTTGAAAATGGTATGTTTCTCCAATGAAATGTTTCTCCTGGTGTGATTTTTATCTGGCATAAAAAGCACTGAAAATAACATTTAATGTTTGCTGTGTTCAATAGAGTTCAATATTGTGACTGACACAGTGTCAACCTAATGAACAATTATCAGATGATCTCTTTATAAGACTGAATGTGAGTCACTGCCTTAGTTCTCACAAATCCCACTGAGTAAAATCAACAATTACAGAGAACAAGATACACCTATAGCATACAAATAATATCCAAGGTATTTATATAGAAAATAATATGCCAGAAGGTGCACATATTCTGTAACAATGCATTTCAAACAAGCTGTTTCACCAGCTCTGATCTTTTCTTTCTTTCTTTTCAAAGATGAAAAGGCAGCGCTGTTATCTCATCTGCTAAACACTGACCTTGACACTCAACCCAACAATATGTCTATGTGTGTGTGTGTGTGTGTGTGTGTGTGTGTGTGTTAAAATTTATTACACTGATTGCACCTTAAGGGGAATCAATGGGCAAAGCTGTTTTTTTCCAGTGATCTTATCTTAAAGGTTTATTTCTTGTAAGTGCTTGAGTTTCCTAAAATGTCACAAAATGTCATAGGCTAATTTTAGCTTCAGTCCTGTAGCTTTAATTGACATGTTTGTTATTCTAGAGGACCACCGAATGGGAAGAGTTTTCACCAACTTTCAAACCATGGCATTCTCTACATAGTTTCAGCCTCCAATGCATGGCCCACCAACTGATGCAAATTGCTCACACTACTGGAATGAACTGGCAAGCTCTAATTTGATTGGAGGACTTTATACAACCTTCAGGAGTAAAAGCACACAATGTTTTTAGTCAGTCTACTGAAAAGTTTTGTTTACAAGGTACCAGCTTGATAGTAAGAGCTTTGAAGCTAATCACAGAATTTGCCAAAATTCGCTAGACTTGAGACCTCAAATGTTTGAATGATACTCAGACTTTTGTTTGAAGAGCTTATTAGGAAGTCAAATACATATATATTCACAAACAGAACTGAATATATTGCTTTGTTTTTCGGAGTTGTCTGTGAAGTAAACAAGCAGGCAGAAATTCAGGGTCTAAGCACATTTTCTGATATTTTTTTCCATTATTTAAATTGTTTTCAAGTCTGTTTTTGTGGTATAATCTATTTGAGATGAATTTCCTTAAAATTGCATGTTTCTATGATAACTTTGCTCTATTATCTGTGTAAACCTCAAGATTTTTATTTACTTTCAGTCAAAACTTTCTGTATCTATAACAAATGAGTTGCTATTCTGGGAACTGAACCAAGATCTTACGTTTTACCCTTTAGACAATTCCATGTAATGGCAATACAGTCATTTTGAAGGCATGTCTACATTGGTTGTTATAGCAATGGCATGCCAAATGTCAGCACAAACCTTCAAGCAGCATACTTGAAGTATGAAGAGGTGTCAGAAAGCTGGAAATTCATCCTGAGGTGCTCGGCTCACGCGTGCATCAGATGGAGTAGTATGTTCTTTATTTTCACGCTGCATACTGTGGGAGTTGCTATTCTGGGAACTGAACCAAGATCTTACGTTTTACCCTTTAGACAATTCCATGTAATGGCAATACAGTCATTTTGAAGGCATGTCTACATTGGTTGTTATAGCAATGGCATGCCAAATGTCAGCACAAACCTTCAAGCAGCATACTTGAAGTATGAAGAGGTGTCAGAAAGCTAGAAATTCATCCTGAGGTGCTCGGCTCACGCGTGCATCAGATGGAGTAGTATGTTCTTTATTTTCACGCTGCATACTGTGCAGTGTAGGGTATAGAATTGGTGCAGAAGATATGACTGGCTGTCGCATGTAGTTCTCTGAGCATTTGATGACAGCAGTTCTCTCGCCAACATCTTTTTATTGTCCTATTCCTACCAACTATGTCATTTCCTGAATGAAACAAAACAAAACACCCACAAGATTTCAAATCTGAAACATTGCTGGAAATCTGTTATTTGGAATAAGGTTCCATAAACGAATATGTTTATAATTTTGCCTGTTTTGATGTACACTGAAAAAAATAAAAAAATAAATAAATTTGTAAACAAAGATTATTCGGGTATTTTGTACTTAAAAATTTGACATTAAATTCAAAGCATTACTTGATGCTTCATGGTAATTATTTGTAAAATTTACAAGCACTTTCTGAGTGAAAATTGTAAATGAGCGAAAATTGTAAAAAAAAAAAAAGTAGTGTATGAGAAATACAGTTGTGCTGTTCCCATCATTATGATTTCATAATTCTAATTATATTTACTTAATTCATAATTCTATTTACAACGCAGTTTCCTGAGTTTTTGTCCATCGAACAAAGACACTGAAATATCCCGAATAAACTATAAATATCAGATGCGCCCTCAGAATTGTGACTATATATAATATATATATATATATATATATATATATATATATATA
>NW_015505200.1:3427957-3448502 GCF_001515645.1 Sinocyclocheilus grahami | reverse complement strand
TTCCAATTCATGTTCATGTTCACACCATTGAGTGACAGATGATCAGCTTTTCTGTAAAAGGACAATATATTTGGGGGTGAAATCATAAATGCTAGGTTGCTAAATCAGTGATATTCTCAGCTTGCCCTAGAGAGAAAACAGCATGATTTTCACATTTTGACACATCTAAGACGTGCTAATCGTATTCAGAGCCAAATCCCCTGGCTGTTTGAGACATTACAGGCGGTCCAATGCTTACAGCAACACCTGTTGTTCTCTCTGCTTACACAGGCGAAAACATAGTTATAGCTTGCGGTAAGCATACAGCAAAATGACTGCCTACTTTACTTAATCATCATCCCGAAGTACTCTGCGGAGTGTAATAATAAATCGTAAGATGTTATATATCACATCACCTGCCAGAGTCTTTGACTGCATGTGTTTTCTGTCCCACCCACAGGCTCTGCACTATTGAACACACGGGGTGAATGAAGAGAGTGAGCGGGCATATATACATTATGTAACAGTCCCTTTCCAATAGTCCCTCTGCTATAATACTTCCAAAGTATATCCATGAGTATCCTTACCTCAGCAGATACCAGGCCCTGGCTGAACTGACACCACTCGGTTATTTGGTAGGGGGGACATGCATTTATAATATATGCTGTGAAGAGTGATACACACACAATCCCCTGGCGGAAAAAAAAATCACCTACAGGTTAGGGCCGAAATGAAAAAGATTTCATGTCTCAGATGAGGCTGCAGTATGTTGTATTTGGAGTGCGGTAACCCATTCATCATTATCAATAGGATGATTGAATGTGACAAGGCATAAAGAAGCAAAAAATTCCTCACTGGATCTAATAATGGAGAGATAAGGTCACATTGTGAGACACAGCGTGTTATCCTATAAAATTACATAATCCAAAATGGAGATTGTCCATTAGCTATTATCAAATCAATAAGCAAATGAGGTCATCCACAGAATTGATGACCTTTTTTTATGTATAATCATTTCAAATTAGGAAAAATATTGTTTTCCCTATTTGCATGCTTTCTTCGTCAATTATTTTGTGATACAATTAGGGATGTGAAAAACTATTGTTCTGTTCCAAAAACCAAGCAAACTCCTCACGGAGACAGCATTTTAAGGACCATAGACAGGAAAGCTGTTCCAAAAAGTTATTATGCTGCCTCAGATACCTTTTTTTGGCCAAATTCTAAGGAAGCATGCATCTTTCACAGAGAAGACAATCACAGAACACATTGGGTGTCACGAATCCGGTCCATGAACTTTCCTTTTCATTGACTCTCGCACCACACAAACTGTTGCATAGCACCCCGGACTACATTTCCCATCATGCATTGCACTGATTGCACTCAGCACGAATTGCACACACCTGTTTACACTGATTGCACCCAGCTGTTTCATATCACTCCCTCACTATTTAACACTCACTCTGATCCCTTCCCGCTGCCGAGTATTGTTTCAGCGTTTATCACTCTCCTAGAGATAGCTACCTTACGGAGCCCTAGTCATTTGCCTTAGCCCTAGTCATTTGCCTTAGCCTTAGCCCTAGTCATTTGCCTTAGCCCTAGTCATTTGCCTTAGCCCTAGTCATTTGCCTTAGCCCTAGTCATTTGCCTTAGCCCTAGTCATTTGCCTTAGCCCTAGTCATTTGCCTTAGCCCTAGTCATTTGCCTTAGCCCTAGTCATTTGCCTTAGCCCTAGTCATTTGCCTTAGCCCTAGTCATTTGCCTTAGCCCTAGTCATTTGCCTTAGCCCTAGTCATTTGCCTTAGCCCTAGTCATTTGCCTTAGCCCTAGTCATTTGCCTTAGCCCTAGTCATTTGCCTTAGCCTTAGCCTTAGTCATTAGCCTTAGCATTAGCCTTAGCCTTAGCCCTAGTCATTAGCCTTAGCCTTAGTCATTTGCCTTAGCCTTAGCCTTCTCGGTTTCTGATCTTCGCCTGGTTCCCTGGATTCACCCCTTTTGTCTTGCCCCTTTTGATTCTGTCTGCCGATCGTCGACCTGCTCTAGCCCTAGGACTATTCTTGTGTTTTGCCCACCATATACCTGTTTGCCCCTAGTCTTAGCCTTAGCCCTAGCCTAGCTGTTTTCCCGGTTTCTGATCTTCGCCTGGTTTCCTGGATTTCTCCCTTAGTCTTGCCCCTTCTGACTCTGTCTGCCCATCGTCGACCCACGCTAGCCCTAGGACTGTTCTTGTGTCTTGCCCACCATATACCTGTCTGCCTCTGTTTGACCCTGCCTGCTTCATGACCACGTCTCTGTCTTCTCCACAATAAAGCCTTGCAGATGGATCCGCACGTCTCACGTCTTGTCAGCTCTGTAAAATTGGGACTAGGTAAAATGGAGGAAATAAAAAAAAAACAAAATAAGCAATTCACTAGGTTTAGGGAAACTCTTAAATTTTTTTGAGGGAAAAAAAACTAACAAAAAATGTCCTAGAGTCTATATTCATATAAACTTTCGCTCAAAATGTTGGGGTTGGTAAGATTGTTTCATGTTTTTGAAATAAGTATCTTATGCTCAGTTTTGTTAACTATTATAATAAATATTAAATGTTTTTTTTGTAATACATTTTAAAATGTAATTTATTTCTGTGATGCAAAACTGTTTTCGTGGCAGCCATTACTCCAGTCTTCAGTGTCACATGATCATTCAGCTGATTTGGTGCTCTTATTATCAATGTTGAAAACAGGTTTGCTGCTTAATGTTTTTGTGGAAGCAGAATTTATTTTTTTATTCCCCCCCCCCTTTAACTTACTGACTTCAAACTTTTGAACGGTAGTGTAAACTTCAGTTGATTTTATATCCATCAACAGTTTGTGCTACAGTATCTCCAGTGACTGTCTAGTTCTCTTGAGCATGCTTGTCATTTATGTAACTCAGGGCATGAATGAATCCTCAACACTTCTATTCAAATGTTGCAAAACTGTGCTAAAAATCAAATTCAAACAGCCACTTAGCTTTATTATAATTGCTGCCTTGCATAGATGAAATTACTGTTTACAAACAGATGCTCAACGGCAACACTTCCAGGTTTTCTGGCAAACCCTGGAAAAGTGTTTTAGATGAATGCTTTATATAAATTGAGATAAAAATGAGCAAAAAGTGCAGTGTGAGTGGTTGAAACACCACATTTCAAAAATACTTAACTTTTTCTCAAAGACAACTCCAATTTCAGCTGTTTTTCATTTCTAAAGTGCAACCACAAAATGCCAAACTTAATCTAAGTATGATCATATATGTAGACCACTAACAACTATAAATATGTATTCACTATAAACTAGTTTCACTCTATAATTATGTTCATGAATTTGATCAAACATAAAAAAAATGCTTAACAGATTTAAACTACAGTATATAAAGGTCTATAAGACAACAGATAACCGTTTAACCCACAATTATTTTCAGTATTATCTGTAAAACCCCCTTTGAATCAACACCTTACTGTCAGAAAAAGTTTATGACAAGACAACAAAATCACGGCACTAGGATTTTGACAAACTGATCAATCAGCGTAAAAGACTTCAGACTCACTTTAATGTTTACTTGTGCCCTTCAAATGAAAGCCCAGCAGACTGACTTTCAGCTAGACACTGCAAAATATCTTTCACAGAACAGAGCTTAAAATAGACAAAGACCACTCATGATGTCAGAAACAATAACAAGTCACAACAAGACAACACCCTGAACAGCACACAAAGAGACAGAAACTATTACTAGCATTAGTACCTTTGTGAAGCTACAGAACTAGACTATTTTGATTTTAGCAATGTAGGACTGGCACACAGAACACTTAAAATTTACAAACTGCAGCAAAGACGTCAAACGTTAACATCAGTGAATTATGCCACCTTCTGAATATCAAATTATGCAGTAAATAAATAAATGTAAGATAACTAACACTGAAAGTAGTTCAATTGTTCTGTGAGGAGATAAGCATAGCTGCGATCTGAAAATGTAAGAGCTTGAGGTCACAATAAAAAAAATATATATGTATCTTTATGTTATAGATACAACTATACTGTTCTATTAAAGGGATAGAATACCCAAAAATGATAATTATGTTATCATGTTGTTCCAAACTCTTGGCTTTATTTCTTCTGTTAAACCCAAAAGAGAGACTTAGCAAAATGTTTGTGCTGCTTTCCATAATAAGAAAGTCAAAGATGACCAGGAAGACCAGACCTCATATTTGTTTCCGACATTGATAATAATATGACATGATTTTTGAGCACCACATTAGCATATTAGAATGATTTCTAAAGGATAATGTGACACTAAAGACTGGCTGCTGAAAATTTAGCTTTGCCACCACAGGAATAAATTACACTTTTAAATTTATTAAAGGGGTCATGAAATGGAGAATCAAAATGTTATTGATATTTACACATATGAGAGCTTACTCTACAATAAAACATCCTGCAAGTTTCAGAACCCAAAACTAACTTTATTCTTTTCTACCCTTTTGAAATGCCTGGATCTGAAATCAGGAGAATCTTGACATCACAACTCTCCTCAGAGTGCCCCTTAACATGCTTCAGAATATTTTGTAATATTGTACAATAATACCAGTAAACTTGGTGTGCTGAAATCAGTAATGTGAACAATTCTTAGTGAAAAACAAATTTCAATCTCTTTCTCATAAAGCTATTTTTATTTTAATTATTATTATTACTTTTTATTTTTTTGTAAAATAGCTTTATGAATTATTTTGATTTTTATAATTTTTTAAGCTTGACAACCCTTGGTAACCATTCACTTTTACTGTATGGAAAACAGCAGCATATACATTCTGCTAAACATCTTTTCTCCTCCAAATATGAAAGTCATACAATTTTGCAACAACATTAGGGTGAGTAAATGATGAACTTTAAATTTTCGGTGAACTATCACTTTAAGCAAACAAAATACACATCACAGCCTTCAAATATCAGATTTGCATGCATGCAATTTGCATTTTTACATAACACATAATTAGGTAATCAGCTGAGTCACAGTGACATCAAAGACCCCGCCGTTTTTTTGCAGCTGATGGCTATCTGTCAAAGCAGAGATTGGCAGTGAAAGTGATGGGAGCGCTCTATCACTAGATCTAATGAAATCAGCTGGCACCATCCTGCACTCTGAAATATGACACCCACTCTTGCCCGGCCATTAACACCAGCTGTGTGTTGGCTGGACTGGAGCTGAACAACGCTGTGACACATGCACATCCCACACACACATAAATGCTCACAGGTATGCAAATGCAGGAGTTATTGGGACGGAGGCACGTAGTCTGCAGGGAATTATGGACTTGAGCAACTGCATTGTAGAATAGGATGCCATTTTTCCATCACATTGCTTTAAATTCCAAGTATAATTTCTTAAAAAAAGATAGTTCTACTTACAATAATCATGTTCTATTCTGACTCCACTAAGTTAACAGAGGTTCCAAAAATAGAATGTAGGGACTGTATCACCTGAAGCGCACTTGAACTGTCCCATCACTAAATGAGGCTGCAGTACCGACAATGAACAGAAGAGGGCAATTTAGCTGCATCCAAGCACAAAATGAAGGTAAGGGAGAGAAGTATTTCTTGATCTTTCATTTCTTCCACTTTTTTCCTCTCTTTCTCCTCAGCAACTACCGCTCACTGCCAGCTGCAGTCCTGTTTTTATTGCTCTGTATTAATTAGGACATCCATTAGATGGTTTAAGTCAGACACATATATATATAAATCCCCTTGTTAATTTGGAGAGAAGAATCAGCGGTGCTCATTATGATTAAATTAGTAGCGATGTGCCGGGTGGCTGGACCTTTCTGACATAATTGTGATCATCAGCTCCAAACATTGGACGGCAGTTTCCCTTTAACCTCTATTAGCATTCTGTACCTAATCTCCGATTTATCACTGGTTTATAAGGTCTCCCTTGAAATAATCAGCTATTTAATCATGATAATAATGCTTTATAATTTACACAATTTTTTATACAGTATTTCAAATCTTTTGCACTGTGAAAACACCCTACATTGTATTAAATCATATTCTGAACTTGAAGGTGTTTGACTGCATCTAAACTACTCATGAACTTGAATGGGCGCATATTTCTTTGAATATGGGACCACAAAATGAGAATACCGTTTACACCTTGCACATTGTTCCTTCAGATGGCCTTATATGAGTATTGCCATTATACCATACAGCCATGCAAACCAATTACTGGACCAAAGGACTCCCTTGAGTTGGCTGGCGATACCATTATAGATCCCCTACCATGTGTAACAGTTGGTAATTGTGGGCATTTTTTTGCTTCCTCCACACATAAACCAGTCCAGATGTTGGGAAGCATGTGAAAGGTGACCTATCAAGACCATATTACATTTTCCATTTGGGTCCAGGTTATGAGATTTTGTGACTCGGCCTCAGAGTCAAGAGGTTTCTGAATGGCAGTACTGTCATAAATTCTAGATCACAATGTAGTTTTGGTTAAAACAAGGTCACAAAGTTGCTGATTGAATTCTGAGAAATTCTGTGAGGCTACGGTGACATTTAACAACTATCCTGTGTGGTGTTCTTCTATTCAACTCAGCAAGAGTCATCTCACAACCACAGGTCTTATTTCCCAATCCAGTTCATGTGTTTGGCATATGATGCAATTGTTTTTGTGACCGTTCTTCTTAAATCTGTTGAACTCAAATAGTGGTGCTCGTCTCTGCTCTTTAATTAAAGCTGCTGATTACCAATCAAGCCAATATTACTCACCTTTGCAGCTGCATATGTGATAGTAAATTAGATACTTCAAAGTTATTTTTGTCTGCCCTTTTCTTAGTACAATATTTGTACAACAATAATTATTGCATGATGTGAACGGGAAAACAAAGTTATAGTTTGACTCCTTTCTCAATATAACAGAACTGCAGCTGTACTCAGAGAATTATTTTATAGCCCATTTCTGCTACAGTACATCATGCTTTGGTAAATGATAATTATGATATACATAGTAATATTTATGAGATGAAATTATGACATAAAAGGTCAAAACTGACAAAAAGTAATAAATCTGACAAAAAAGTCAAAATTATCACATACAAATTTACAAAAAAAGTTGAAAAAAACTGACTTAAAATAATTAAATTTTTCATCTCATATATGACTGTCATACTCATGACTTTTCATGTCATAATTTAAACTCAATATGTACATTTGACCTTTTTGTTGTTGTTCAGAATTTACACTGTATGTCAAAATGTTGAGTTTTTATCTCATTGCTATGATTTACCAAAGCATGTTTTTTTTCTTTTTCATTTTTATGTGCCAGAAATGTGCTTCCACATAGTTGACCTATTGTTGCAGAGAAAGTAAAACAAGTAGACATATTTTCTTCATCATAACCATATAAACACAATCTAAAATCTCTGTAGAGATATAAACTCCTTGACTGGAAGAAAAAGATTATGAAATGAAGAAAAAAACAAAAAAGTTGTTTTTCAAAGCCATGTCTTTCATCAATTAGCCAAGTAGCAATGGCTTAAATAAATTATTTGTTTTCTGCAGTCTCTGGCTCTTTAATCTTACCTTTCAATACTGTCTTATTTCACACATTTTAAGGCATCTTTTTGCCTACAGGAGCAGAGGAATGCCAATGGAAATCCATTTTCACAGTGCAACGGTTGAACCGGGGAACTATGGATCAGAGTCAGCCAATCACAGCACTGGATTGTGTTGATAAGACACACTTCAAAGTACTAGTGGCCTTGATAAAAAGCCTTGCACACTTTGCTCATCGCTCTTCATTTAGCACAGCAAATCAAGCATCCCGACATAAACACACACACACACACACACACACACACATGTACACGTTGGTATAGGTGGTTTACGGGGACTCTCCATACACTCTAAAAAATGCTGGGTTGTTTCAACCCAACTTTGGGTCAAATATGGACTAACCCAACTTTTGGGTTAAAAATTTTATGTAAAAATGTAACCCAACAGTTGGGTTAGTCCATATTTGACCCAAAGTTGGGTTGAAACAACCCAGCATTTTTTTGTGTAGGCGTAATGGTTTTTATATTGTACAAACTGTATTTTCTATTGCCCTTCACCAACCCTACACCTTACAGAAAACATTATTCATTTTTAGATTTTCAAAAAAGAAAAGAAAAAAATTTAAACACCATTTAGTATTTTTTTAAGCCTTTTGATCTACGGGGACACAGGAAGTGTGTGGACACATTGTGGTGCAGATGAATATTATAGCTCAAATTATTTGGCATCTAATTAAAATAAGTGCTGCCAGAATAAATAAATAAAAATGAATAAATATGTCTTAAATACTTTTTTTAAAATTCTGTATGCACACAAAGCAAGTATAAAACCAAACATGACTTGCAGCCAATTACAATCTAAAGGAAATGCAAGGTAATTGCCAACTGATGTAACAAAAGTGTAGTAAAAAGGGGTCAAATATGGACTAACCCAACTTTTGGGTTAAAAATTTTATGTAAAAATGTAACCCAACAGTTGGGTTAGTCCATATTTGACCCAAAGTTGGGTTGAAACAACCCAGCATTTTTTTGTGTAGGCGTAATGGTTTTTATATTGTACAAACTGTATTTTCTATTGCCCTTCACCAACCCTACACCTTACAGAAAACATTATTCATTTTTAGATTTTCAAAAAAGAAAAGAAAAAAATTTAAACACCATTTAGTATTTTTTTAAGCCTTTTGATCTACGGGGACACAGGAAGTGTGTGGACACATTGTGGTGCAGATGAATATTATAGCTCAAATTATTTGGCATCTAATTAAAATAAGTGCTGCCAGAATAAATAAATAAAAATGAATAAATATGTCTTAAATACTTTTTTTAAAATTCTGTATGCACACAAAGCAAGTATAAAACCAAACATGACTTGCAGCCAATTACAATCTAAAGGAAATGCAAGGTAATTGCCAACTGATGTAACAAAAGTGTAGTAAAAAGGGGAAAAAAGCAATATGTGACTGCTGAAATGCCTACCCATTAAGCATAAAATATAATAAAATCTCAACAAAAAAAATCTTCACTGGTTTCACGATTCAATTAAATTACTGCAATTTTCAATATTACTGCACATGGCTACATTTCATATCAATTTTATATATTTTTTTTGTGTGTGCAAATTTTAAAAATAAGTGTTTTTAAGCTATCTGAAAGTTTTTTTCCTCAGCATTATTGCGGTTTGATTATATGAGATCACAGACAGTGACAGCTTTAACAGGCTGCATTCACACCGATTCACACTAATGCACATTTCTATTTCGATAAATCAGATGTTTTGTCCTGTTCTGAAAACATAACTGGCTGTATTTACATCAATTTCGTATAAATGTATTCGGAGATGCAAGTGCATTTAACAACTTCAGGACATCAAACAAAGCACACGTGAAAGTCTGTCGGTACGTGAGTTTCATGCATCTTATACGTACTGCATTCCAAACGGCATAAATGAAAGCATATCTAAAGTAAAATACTGAAATAACGGCAGGTGGAAGCACACACTGTCAAGCAATGCGCATGTGTCTCACAGCGCATATTCTGTGCAATGAAGCCCGCCGCGATTGTCTCTAGTGCACACACGTGCCATATGCGGGGGAAAACTATGTTCAGAATCGATTCTGAAATGTTCGATTAAAAAAACTATTTTTTTCTCCCACCCCAATACCATCTGTGGTCTAACAATCAAAAGAAGACTGAACATTTGTTCTGTGGATCATCTGTTCATCTACATTAACTAGACAGAGAGAGAGAGAGAGTAAGAGAGAGAGGAGAAACAGGGTGACTATAAATTCAGCAATACAGGCATTCAAATGCCAAGAACAAATCTGTTCTTTGCACGTTTAGAGAGAGAGACGGAGGGCTCTAGGTGGTTTTGCTCTTCAGTTGAAGGACAATCTAAATTATCTCCGGCTAAAGGTTAGAACCTCTAACTAATGCTCCTTCACCAAACCTCTGTCTACTTCTCTCCGCTCTTCAGGAGCACTAACAAGATCAATGGGGAAATAGTGGATGTCTAAAAAAAAAAAATCCATGGCTTGGAATAAAATTACTAAAGTTTGCTTATGGGAATGACCTCTAGGCTTTTAAACTCTTCATTCAGAACTACTCCGATCTTTACTTGTGGTTTAAATCTTACCAAATGTAATACTGTCACTGGTCTTTACAGATGAAAAACATATTTTTTATTAAAGGGGTCATATGATGCGATTTCAATTTTTCCTTTCTCTTTGGAGTGTTACAAGCTCTTGGTGCATAAAGAAGATCTGTAAAGTTGCAAAGACTAAAGTATCAAATCCAAAGAGATATTCTTTATAAAAGTTAAGAGTCAACCACACCTACCTAAAACGGCTCGTTCTAACACGCCCCCACATACCTACGTCACTATCTGGGAAGATTTGCATAACGCCGCCCAAATGTTCACGCAAAGAAAGAAGGAGTAACTTCTATTCTCGCTGTAGTATTGTCACCGCCACTGCCATGTCGTGAAGGCGCTGTGTGCTTCGTTGTGAAAGCGAAACTACTTTGTTTGGCCTTCCAAAAAGGACTATATCGCTTCGCCATGCCTGGAGCTGATCCATGCTGGTCGCTGCGGAAATACTTCAACTTCGCACTGTCGATCGCCGGATCAGCTTTCATTGTGGATGAAGCACATTGTGGAGTCCAGCCCGGGATCGTCACATGTGGTTGCCGCAGGCATCACAATATGGTAAGGGACGTAACATTTCCGTCACACGCTTGAGGAATTCGGCCAATCATAATGCACTTGATAGCTGGCCAATCAGAGCACACCTCACTTTTTCAGATCAATGAGCTTTGTAAAAATCGACGCGTTTCAGAAAGGCGGGACGTAACATTTCCGTCACACGCTTGAGGAATTCGGCCAATCATAATGCACTTGATAGCTGGCCAATCAGAGCACACCTCACTTTTTCAGATCGATGAGCTTTGTAAAAATCGACGCGTTTCAGAAAGGCAGGGCATAGAGGAGAAACAATAATGTACAGTGTGTGGCAAATAATGTGTTTTTTGAACCTTAAACCGCATAAACACATTTCATTACACCAAATACACAAAATAATGTTCTTTTTAGCAGCATCATATGACCCCTTTAAAAATGTTTCTTAAAAAGCGCCAAACAGTTGACAAATATCACACTAAACTAGAATGAGTGGAGATTTAAGATGTTTGGATTCTTTAAGCCTGAAGCAAGTGATGATCTCATGGCTGAAATGCTTCTCCCTAAGGTCGATTAAGTCATCGGGCAGATTTATATTTAGCTTTAGTTCAGCTCTTTGCGCTCTCATTCCCAGATAAGGGCAATATCAAGATCGATCGTTGACTGACACAAAGAAAAAGGACTTACAATGTGAGTCTTTAAGCCTTAGGAGCTGAAGAACTGAGGAAAAATATGCCTCCTTTGTGGTTCTCATATGGGTCCACAGCGATTGATATTTACCGATCCCTTTCCCTCCTCCTCTCATCATTGATCATTTCCAGTCCTTTCTCTATTCTTCTACTCTATTCATAAAAAATGCTTCTTCATAACTTAACTGAAAATGTGAAGTCAAAGTATTATATATGAATCTATCCGCAAACACAGCTAGGATTTATGGGTTTTTGGGGGGCAACAACTATCAAGGCTCGAACATGCATCACCTGTGCAAGTTCCGAAGGGTCAACGTGCCAGGAGCATGTACACTAACCTAATACACGGGACATGACTAGTACTTTTTTTTTTTTCCCTGACACTGACAAATTTTGGTTTATTCATGAAACATGAGCAGAACACATTTCAATGTAAATAATTTTCTTGAATCACCACTCATTAATCCATCAATTTCATTTACATAAAAATGGATTTAGGCATGATGTGCACAGGAATTTGTTCCCTTTCAGTTGGTCACTCCGAGTCATGTCGGTGACCGACAAATTGGGATCTCGCTTAGAGAGACCAATCCACTTTGAGTGCAAACTAAATGAGCCAATGCACATTGGCATGCGATGATTTTTTATGCTCACGCTGTGATCAGCGGTAGCTGGATGCAACGCATACCAGCTTTTTGTTTCGGAGCCGAGCGACAACATCGTTCTGCTCCTACCAAACTGCTTTGTGTGTGACAAGTCTAACCTGCTCTCGGGAGCTTTTTGTGTTGGCGGACGGCGCTTCAGCGCTGGTCGTTCCTGTGTTGAGTGGGTTGCGCACTTCAGGCTGCACTACCCCCTGTCGTGCTGCAAACGGCCGTTTCCCCTGTGCGTCTCAGCACGTAAAAGAGCATTTCCCTAAAAGAGCCAATTTCTCTAAAAGAGTACAATAAGTGGGTACGTCTTTGTAAAAACGACGGATCGTCTTTTTAAAGATGCCGTTTCACCTGTACGTTTCTGGATGTGGTCGTTACCTGGCGCCGGGTGATGGTCACGATCGCTGCCTCACGTGTCTGGGCATTAAGCACGCTGAGGTGGCGTTCGCAGATGAGTCATGTTCCCATTGCGGGAAGATGACCGTCTCGGAGCTGCGGGCCAGGCTCCGTTTCCTCAAGGGGGGGCGGAGCTCTGTTGCCTCTGCCGTGATCTAGTGCTCGTCCTGGCGGCAGCCAGGTGTGGACTACTTCGGGCAGTAGCGCGGGCGGTCTGAGGGTTACAGTGGTGGCAAACCCCTCAGGGAACTGTAGCATCTGGACCAATCAAACACACAATATATATTTGTAGACTATTTTAGTATGCTTGTGAGGGAACCCATTCCTGATCATCCCTTTTCACTATATGTAATCTTACCTTGTTTAGTATCTATGAATTCGCCTTCTTATGATCGAAACAAGCGTGTATATTATATGCTGATACCTATGCAACATATTGATGTTCTAAGAATCTTTACTAATTTGTGCATTCACACCCAAGCAAATTACATATGCAAAATCTCTCATTGGACAAGCCCATCTTGAAAGGCGGGGATCTTCTCCAACCTTAAAGGCCACACTTCATGTGACCCGCCGCAGTCGGTGGTTCGGTCAGATGCAGATGAAGATGTGAGAAAACGCTTCAGGATATCAAAGATTGTGCCAGACCTTTCGGCCTTGACTTCTCCATTCTTCAAGTTACTCTGACGCAAACTGGTTCTTTCTCATCAACCAACTTCAGCAAGATCTTGGGGCCTTAAGATTGCATCAGGAATCTTTTTTCCAGACAGACGTGCAAGTATCAAACTTAGTCGATTTAATTGATGCATTAAGTATCAGTTACACCTTTTTACAAGGTTTGTTTGAACTAAGAATCTGACGTTTTCCCTCAGGTTTTAGATCTGCTGAATATGCAAAATGGTTCCATAAATGTCATTCCTTATGTCTCTTTCTTTAGTGCTAAACTTTAACCCTTTCCTATACCAACTGTATGTGTGTGTGTGTGTGTGTGTATGTGTATGTTAGACCAGTTTATGTGTTTATGTAGTATGTTAGACTAGTTTAAGTGTTTATGTAGTTAATAAAACCTTACTTGTATCACACTTGACGTGTTCATTGTTTGCTCATAACCGGAGTCACTAATCATGCAGATTTACGTTACAAGCTTGGTAGAATTGTACAGTAAGAAAGTTATTTCCCTTAACCAGGAAATTAACGTTCTTAGAATTGACAAGACAGTTGACCCTGAGTGGTCAGCTAAATATCTACAGCGGATCTAAAATATGAATAGTTAATTATAACTAGTTATGGTTAATTATTCATATTTCCTGTCGTTGAGCTAAAATTTCGCTACAGAACCAACCCTCGGGGACCATTGCTCCTCTAGCACTTCACAATCAGTTGAGCCGCCAAAGGAATGCACTGGGCCCTCTTCAAAGAGCGTACCAGCAGTATCCTTTGGTGCTCCTCCCGACAACCGGATGTCGATCACTGCATCGGAGGGAGAGCTCTCTGCAGAGGAAGATTCGGCTGCGCTGCCGCCCTCCGGGACGGTGGCAAGGCCTCAATCGGATCCAGAGATGTCGGCTATACTTTCCCAGGCCGCTGAGAGGGTAGGGCATGAGTGGAAACCTCCACCGCGTCCCGAGCCCTTGAGGTTGGACGATTGGTTTTTCAGGGTGGCTAGCGCTGGTTCTCAGCGCCCCGCCTCGATGCCTTTCTTCCCGGAGATGCATGAGGAGCTCACCAGGTCATAGACGGTGACCCAGAGATGGAGGAAGCTGCTTTTTGGGGGATGGTGAAGGCACCTCTCCCTCCCCCAGAGGAGGGCCGGTGGAGAATCTGGAAAATCTCTACGAGAGCGGTTTTCTCTGTCCCTGGGTCCCAGGAGGGCATGGAGAGTCGCAGACAGACCAGCACCGGACCACACTCATCCTCCTCCATCGCCAGCAGGCAGCAGCGGGCGTTTCGAGAGCATCAACAAAGGCCCTACTCACGCACGCTCTGCCAAATTGTGGAACCAGGTAAGCATTGAGCCATTAAGACCTCTCTTCGGTCTGCTCACAAGCCGCCCGAGTTGGGTCCCTGTGTTTCACCTTGCTGCCCCACTGCGGGTACGGCAGTGGTTCCACTGGTCCCGCTTGTACAGTATCTGGGTGCCTGGCTAGCGCTACCCAACCCATCTCGTTGGCTTCTGTGGACCATCAGCCTCGGCTATGCGATTCAGTTTGCAATCCCTCCGGCATCCCTCCAAGTTCAGTGGTATCCGCTTCACGACAGTGAAGGAGGCCGGTGCTCCTGTCTTGCATGCGGAGATCGCAGTCCTACTGGCGAAGGATGCGATGGAGCCGGTCCCTCCAGTCGATATGAATCCGGGTTTTTTACAGCCCTTATTTCATTGTACCCGAGAAAGGCGGTGGGTTACGACCAATCTTGGATCTGCGTGTTTTGAACCAGGCCCTTCGCCGGTTACCGTTTAAGATGTTGACGCAGAAACGCATCTTCGGGTGCATCCGTCCCCGAGATTGGTTTGCAGCAATCGACCTTAAGGATGCGTACTATCATGTGTTGATCCTTCCGCGCCGCAGACCATTTCTGCGGTTCACGTTCGAAGGACGAGCATATCAATACGAGGTCCTGCGCTCCGGGCTGTCCCTGTCGCCCCGTGTCTTCACGTAAGTTGCGGAGGCAGCCCTTTTTCCCCTGAGAGAACAGGGCGTTCGCATTCCCAATGACTGGCTCATAACTAGCTCGGTCTCAGCATCAGTTGTGTGCACACATGGAATTGGTGCTTTCGCACGCCTCACAGAGGAACGTGCGCAGTCGGTGCTGAACTGCTTGAATTCGTTCAAGGGCAGGACAGCGGTCCCACTGAAACTATTTCAGAGGCTCCTGGGGCATATGGCAGCGGCAGTTACACCACTGGGGATGCTTCATATGAGACCGCTCCAGCACTGGCTTCATGGCCGAGTCCAGAGGTTGGCGTGGCAGCGCTGCACTCACCGGGTCCAAGTTACACTGGCCTGTCACCAAACCTTCACCTCGTGGTCAGACCTTACGTCCCTCCGGGCAGGAGTGCCCCTAGAACAGGTCTCCAGGCATGCTGTGGTTTACACAGATGCCTCCACCACCGGCTGGGGGGCCACATACGACAGGTACGCAGTGTCGGGGTATGAACGGGCCCCCAACTGCACTGGCATATCAATTGCCTAGAGTTGTTAGCAGTGTGCCTTGCCTTGAACCGTCTCAAAAGGTGCTTACGAGGCAAGCACGTGCTGGTCTGAACAGACAACATGGCGACCGTTGCATACATCAACCGATAAGGTGGTCTGCGCTCCCGTCGCATGTTGCAACTCACCCGCCACCTCCTCCTTTGGAGTCAGAAGATTCTGAGGTCACTTCGTGCCATTTCACGTTCCGGGTCTGCTCAACCGAGCAGGTCCTGCTTGTGGCGCCATATTGGTCCACTCGGACCTGGCTCCCCGAACTAATGCTCCTCGCGACAGCCCCTCCCTGGAAGATTCCTCTGAGCAAGGATCTACTGACTCAGAGACGGGGCACCCTATGGCACCCGCGTCCAGACCTTTGCAAACTTCATGTCTGGTCCCTGGACAGGACGCAGAGTTTCTTAGTGACCTATCCCAAGAGGTAGTTGACACCATCACTTTGGCGAGAGCCCCATCTACGAGACACGCTTACGCCTTGAAGTGGAGCCTGTTCGTCGAGTGGTGTTCTTCTCGTCGGGAAGACCCCCGGAGATGCCCGATCGGGGTCGTGCTTTCCTTTTTGCAGCAGGGATTGGAGTGAAGGCTGTCTCCCTGCACCCTCAAAGTCTATGTTGCTGCGATTGCTGCTAACCATGACCTCATGGAAGGGAAGTTGGTAGGGAAGCATGATCTGGTCATCAGGTTCCTTAGGGGGGCGAGAAGGTTAAATCCTCCCAGGCCCTCCTCTATACCCTCTTGGGACCTGTCTCTAATGCTCAAAGCACTACAGCAGGGTCCATTTGAGTCTTTGCAGTCAGTTGAGCTAAAGTTTCTTTCAATGAAAACGCTGCTCCTGCTTGCACTGGCCTCCATCAAGAGGGTAGGGGACCTGCATACATTTTTGGTCGACGATTCGTACCTAGAGTTTGGGCCGGCTGACTCCTAGGTAATCCTGAGGCCCCGGCCCGGCTATGTGCCCAAGGTTCGCACTACTCCATTCAGAGATCAGGTGGTGGAGCCTGCAAGCGCTGTGCCTTGCCTTGAACCGTCTCAAAAGGTGCTTACGAGGCAAGCACGTGCTGGTCTGAACAGACAACATGGCGACCGTTGCATACATCAACCGATAAGGTGGTCTGCGCTCCCGTCGCATGTTGCAACTCACCCGCCACCTCCTCCTTTGGAGTCAGAAGATTCTGAGGTCACTTCGTGCCATTTCACGTTCCGGGTCTGCTCAACCGAGCAGGTCCTGCTTGTGGCGCCATATTGGTCCACTCGGACCTGGCTCCCCGAACTAATGCTCCTCGCGACAGCCCCTCCCTGGAAGATTCCTCTGAGCAAGGATCTACTGACTCAGAGACGGGGCACCCTATGGCACCCGTGTCCAGACCTTTGCAAACTTCATGTCTGGTCCCTGGACAGGACGCAGAGTTTCTTAGTGACCTATCCCAAGAGGTAGTTGACACCATCACTTTGGCGAGAGCCCCATCTACGAGACACGCTTACGCCTTGAAGTGGAGCCTGTTCGTCGAGTGGTGTTCTTCTCGTCGGGAAGACCCCCGGAGATGCCCGATCGGGGTCGTGCTTTCCTTTTTGCAGCAGGGATTGGAGTGAAGGCTGTCTCCCTGCACCCTCAAAGTCTATGTTGCTGCGATTGCTGCTAACCATGACCTCATGGAAGGGAAGTTGGTAGGGAAGCATGATCTGGTCATCAGGTTCCTTAGGGGGGCGAGAAGGTTAAATCCTCCCAGGCCCTCCTCTATACCCTCTTGGGACCTGTCTCTAATGCTCAAAGCACTACAGCAGGGTCCATTTGAGTCTTTGCAGTCAGTTGAGCTAAAGTTTCTTTCAATGAAAACGCTGCTCCTGCTTGCACTGGCCTCCATCAAGAGGGTAGGGGACCTGCATACATTTTTGGTCGACGATTCGTACCTAGAGTTTGGGCCGGCTGACTCCTAGGTAATCCTGAGGCCCCGGCCCGGCTATGTGCCCAAGGTTCGCACTACTCCATTCAGAGATCAGGTGGTGGAGCCTGCAAGCGCTGCCCACGGAGGAGGCAGACCCAGCCCTAGCTTTGCTCTGTCCCGTCCGAGCCTTGAGATGATACGTAGACCGGACACAAAGCTTTAGGACCTCAGACCAGCTCTTTGTCTGTTACGGAGGCCAGCAGAAAGGGAATGCCATCTCTAAGCAGAGGATGGCCCACTGGATTGTGGATGCCATCACCCTGGCTTATCAGGCACAGGGTGTGCCCTGCCCGCTCAGGTTGCGAGCTCACTCTACTAGGAGTGTTGCATCTTCCTGGGCTCTTGCTCGTGGCGCCTCGCTAACAGATATTTGTAATGCTGCGGGCTGGGCGACCTCCAACATGTTCACTAGATTCTATAGCCTTCGTGTGGAGCCGGTATCCTCCTGTGTTCTCACCTGAGGCGCTGAGAGGCCCCGGTTTAGTGTCGGTTTGCTAAAACTGCTCCAGAGGGTCCGTACTGTAGGCCCTGTCGAGCTCCTCCATCCCCTCGGCAGCCAGACGTGGCAGAATATCCGGCGCCAGGGCCTCACTCGCTGAATCCGTGAGAACTAGTAGAGGGCTGGGTTCCATATGTAGAGGCCTAAGTGGTTCCCATATGTGTAAAGTCCACGGTATAGCCTCAGAGCCCGTGTTTCCCCGGCAGACTACTGGCATTTCCATGAGAGTTACAATCACCTCTAATCTTCCATATGCACCTAAACGGATATATTATGTGTAAGTGCTTAAGAAACCTCCTTCGGGAAGGATGGGGCTTTCGCAACGTTCCTGTTCCAAGTGGAATGGGTACATTTTCCCAGTGTTATCCAATCTCACTGAGTGGGTAGTGCTATGACAACAGTGACTGGTCTTCTTGTTGCGAGCCCCGGCCTACACCACAGGACACTGGACGGGGCAGCATCCCAGCATCCATGGTAGGGATCCAAATTTGTCAGTCACCGACGTGACTCGGAGTGACCGACTGAAAGGGAAAGTCTCGGTTACTCGGTTATCCCCCGTTCCCTGAAGGAGGGAACGGAGACGTCACGTTTGTGACCGACGAATTGGGATCTCGCTTAGAGAGACCAATCCACTTAGAGTGTAAACTAAACGAGCCAATGCACATATTCTACTATTTTTTACTGTTGTCTTGAAGTAAAGCATTCTTTAAATAATGTGTTATTTAAAATATAAAGAACCATTTTTTTTTTTGCTCAAATGATCCGATCTGTCACTCAAAATCCTTAATATGATCTGAGCTGTGAGTTTTGTGATCTGTTGCACACCTACTGTCTTCACTTGTTATTTGAAGAACAAATACAATCACTGACATTTTTGATCATGCTGATTTGTCAACATTTTTTAAATTCGAGTTAGTTAAATTAATTTTGGCCTACCACAATCTGAAGAATGACTGCCCAAATGGCTACCAGGAATTTTTTGCAAGCCCTGTGGCCTTACAGTTTTGTATGATAAGTCAAAAAGCTGAGCGCTAGTAAACCCAGCTGCATGTTGCATGTAATATTTTGTAGTCCAATCTGTAACCCCCAATGAAGATATTCAATGAGTGAAGACATCTGCTTCCCTTTGATTTTAATTGATTTACATCAGAGCACCCAGAGCTCATTCATCAAGCTCCTGCATCACTGCAGGCACTGAGCTCCTGCCCTGCAGACATGCAGCTCCATGGAGCTCTTCTACGGCAGTTTAGGCCAAGAGAGCAGCTCTACACTCTTTCAATCTTTTAATCAGCTCGCCGTCTCTTTCTCACCTTCTCTGTCAGGGGCATCATGCACGTATTATTTTTGAGGGGGCACGAGTGAATGGGGTGGGGATATATCGATTCTCAAATATGTGCAAGTAAATGCATTTTGCACCTATATAGATCATGTTAGTTGATCTACTGTATAATGGGTGATGGGCAAATAATATTAGTGTAATCTATTAGCTGCACATAAAATTCTAGGCCTACCAGATATGGGTGTCATGCCATAAAATATTTTTAATACGACTGACTTTGTATTTAGCGTGAATTTAATAAAAACATTGTTAGCCTACTTTATAACTTATAACACTTTCATTGTACAGAAAGAGAGCAAAGAACATTTACATTATAAAAGAACATTATAATTGACATCTAGCTTATAATTGACTTAAAACACTCTCAAAAACTCCCATTATAATTACTGAAGCTGTTTACACGCACAGTGAACAAAACTCTGGTGTTTCGGTGATGACTCATCTGATCGCCACTGATTGGCCATTGCATTCTTAAGCTCAACAGAATCGTGTATGATTAGTTATAATATGTTAGTTATAATACTCAGCTCTGTAAAAACGCTTCTGTATCTGGCTCAGCGCCAGCCAGCGAACACAGATTTGAATTGAACAGCTAGTGATGTGCCGCACATCACACCCATGTGATTATATCAAATATAAAAAAATTTATATTATTCTGTTATTTTTCTCTTTTGGAAGCTGCATTAAAAATCCACTTGGCTCAGAAATCTGAGGGTTTGAATAAGCATGACACCTCTGCTCTCTGTGTACAGTTCTGTCCATACATGTACATACCCATGGCAAAATCTGCAATAAATATTGTATTTTATGTTTTAATAAAATGTATTGTATTTTAATAAAAGTAAAAATGAAAACCCATTTTTAAATAATAAAAATAATTTAAAAAATTAATTTTATTTAGTAGTCTTCCAATGAAAATATTTGACAAAACTTTCTATTAATACATATTCCACAGAACTAATCACAAAAAAAGATCTCTTTCTCGCTGTCTCTCTAAATTTGAAATTTGAATTAAATTGTATAGTTAGATAATATAATGTACTGTATAATATACAGTGGGTACGGAAAGTATTCAGACCCCCTTAAATTTTTCACTCTTTGTTATATT
>NW_015505200.1:3409736-3426930 GCF_001515645.1 Sinocyclocheilus grahami | reverse complement strand
GCCCTGCCCGCTCAGGTTGTGAGCTCACTCTACTAGGAGTGTTGCATCTTCCTGGGCTCTTGCTCGTGGCGCCTCGCTAACAGATATTTGTAATGCTGCGGGCTGGGCGACCTCCAACATGTTCACTAGATTCTATAGCCTTCGTGTGGAGCCGGTATCCTCCTGTGTTCTCACCTGAGGCGCTGAGAGGCCCCGGTTTAGTGTCGGTTTGCTAAAACTGCTCCAGAGGGTCCGTACTGTAGGCCCTGTCGAGCTCCTCCATCCCCTCGGTAGCCAGACGTGGCAGAATATCCGGCGCCAGGCCCTCACTCGCTGAATCCGTGAGAACTAGTAGAGGGCTGGGTTCCATATGTAGAGGCCTAAGTGGTTCCCATATGTGTAAAGTCCACGGTATAGCCTCAGAGCCCGTGTTTCCCCGGCAGACTACTGGCATTTCCATGAGAGTTACAATCACCTCTAATCTTCCATATGCACCTAAACGGATATATTATGTGTAAGTGCTTAAGAAACCTCCTTCGGGAAGGATGGGGCTTTCGCAACGTTCCTGTTCCAAGTGGAATGGGTACATTTTCCCAGTGTTATCCAATCTCACTGAGTGGGTAGTGCTATGACAACAGTGACTGGTCTTCTTGTTGTGAGCCCCGGCCTACACCACAAAGGGGCGCAGGCGGCTAGCACAGGACACTGGACGGGGCAGCATCCATGGCTTTTTGGTAGGGATCCAAATTTGTCAGTCACCGACGTGACTCGGAGTGACCGACTGAAAGGGAAAGTCTCGGTTATGTATGTAACCCCCGTTCCCTGAAGGAGGGAACGGAGACGTCACGTTTGTGACCGACGAATTGGGATCTCGCTTAGAGAGACCAATCCACTTAGAGTGTAAACTAAACGAGCCAATGCACATATTCTACTATTTTTTACTGTTGTCTTGAAGTAAAGCATTCTTTAAATAATGTGTTATTTAAAATATAAAGAACCATTTTTTTTTTTGCTCAAATGATCCGATCTGTCACTCAAAATCCTTAATATGATCTGAGCTGTGAGTTTTGTGATCTGTTGCACACCTACTGTCTTCACTTGTTATTTGAAGAACAAATACAATCACTGACATTTTTGATCATGCTGATTTGTCAACATTTTTTAAATTCGAGTTAGTTAAATTAATTTTGGCCTACCACAATCTGAAGAATGACTGCCCAAATGGCTACCAGGAATTTTTTGCAAGCCCTGTGGCCTTACAGTTTTGTATGATAAGTCAAAAAGCTGAGCGCTAGTAAACCCAGCTGCATGTTGCATGTAATATTTTGTAGTCCAATCTGTAACCCCCAATGAAGATATTCAATGAGTGAAGACATCTGCTTCCCTTTGATTTTAATTGATTTACATCAGAGCACCCAGAGCTCATTCATCAAGCTCCTGCATCACTGCAGGCACTGAGCTCCTGCCCTGCAGACATGCAGCTCCATGGAGCTCTTCTACGGCAGTTTAGGCCAAGAGAGCAGCTCTACACTCTTTCAATCTTTTAATCAGCTCGCCGTCTCTTTCTCACCTTCTCTGTCAGGGGCATCATGCACGTATTATTTTTGAGGGGGCACGAGTGAATGGGGTGGGGATATATCGATTCTCAAATATGTGCAAGTAAATGCATTTTGCACCTATATAGATCATGTTAGTTGATCTACTGTATAATGGGTGATGGGCAAATAATATTAGTGTAATCTATTAGCTGCACATAAAATTCTAGGCCTACCAGATATGGGTGTCATGCCATAAAATATTTTTAATACGACTGACTTTGTATTTAGCGTGAATTTAATAAAAACATTGTTAGCCTACTTTATAACTTATAACACTTTCATTGTACAGAAAGAGAGCAAAGAACATTTACATTATAAAAGAACATTATAATTGACATCTAGCTTATAATTGACTTAAAACACTCTCAAAAACTCCCATTATAATTACTGAAGCTGTTTACACGCACAGTGAACAAAACTCTGGTGTTTCGGTGATGACTCATCTGATCGCCACTGATTGGCCATTGCATTCTTAAGCTCAACAGAATCGTGTATGATTAGTTATAATATGTTAGTTATAATACTCAGCTCTGTAAAAACGCTTCTGTATCTGGCTCAGCGCCAGCCAGCGAACACAGATTTGAATTGAACAGCTAGTGATGTGCCGCACATCACACCCATGTGATTATATCAAATATAAAAAAATTTATATTATTCTGTTATTTTTCTCTTTTGGAAGCTGCATTAAAAATCCACTTGGCTCAGAAATCTGAGGGTTTGAATAAGCATGACACCTCTGCTCTCTGTGTACAGTTCTGTCCATACATGTACATACCCATGGCAAAATCTGCAATAAATATTGTATTTTATGTTTTAATAAAATGTATTGTATTTTAATAAAAGTAAAAATGAAAACCCATTTTTAAATAATAAAAATAATTTAAAAAATTAATTTTATTTAGTAGTCTTCCAATGAAAATATTTGACAAAACTTTCTATTAATACATATTCCACAGAACTAATCACAAAAAAAGATCTCTTTCTCGCTGTCTCTCTAAATTTGAAATTTGAATTAAATTGTATAGTTAGATAATATAATGTACTGTATAATATACAGTGGGTACGGAAAGTATTCAGACCCCCTTAAAATATTTAATGGTAAAAAACAATTAAGTTTTTTAATGTTTTTGAAAAAGTATCTCATACTCACCAAGGATTATTTTATTTGATCAAAAATACAGAATAACAAATGTAATTAATAATAAATAATTAATAAATGTAATTTATAATAAATGACTAAGAAATAAATGTAATTTATTTTTCTGATGGCAAAGCTAAATTTCCATCAGCCATTTTTCATTCTACAGTGTCACATGATTCTTTAGAAATTTTTCGAGCATGCTGATTTGCTAATTATTAATTATTATTGATGCTCAATTAATAATAATGGCTCTTATTACTAATAGTTATTAATTTATCATTAATTTTGGTGCTTAATATGTTTGTGTAAACTGTGAAACAAATTTCTGTAAATTATGTAAATATTTCACAATATTACTTCACAATATTACAACATTGGTGAGTGTAAGAAACTCCTTTCAAAACATAAAAAGGTAGGTATTCCTTTTTATATATAGTATATACACATATTATATAATGCTAAACATGTGTTTCTCTTCCTTGCACACATCCTCAGGCAGTGGGTAAAAATCACTTTCTTACCCAGGTTTCCTGATCCATTTCTCCCCTCTCTCAATCTTTCACCCTCAGGCACTAGTGCCCACTGCAGTGGTGGGCCGTCCTTGACCGTTACCCTCCCACCTTGCTGTCATACAGGGCATGTAATGGGAGAAGGATGAGAGTAAGCGAAAGAAAGAGAGCGAACATGTTGGGTTGCAGAGAGGCAAGAAAGAGGATACAGTATGAATCGTGTAGGAGATAGAGGAGGCGGGAGCATGGCTGTCATAAAAACTATTATTGTGTCTTTTTGTGCCCAGTTTTCAGCACAGCTTGTCTGTAAAATCTATTTCATCTCTTGAATTCAGGATTTTATGATGTTGAGTTGGTCCTGCTATCAATAATGTATTGATCATCAAGTCAAATCTTATAGGCTTAGTATTGCTGATCCTCAAAAGCCATTTTTACAGGTATATCTCAGTGAATCTTACAAGAGTTTTAGAGGAGACTCAAATAAAAGTTGAAATATCTATTCTATAAAAGGTTTGAGGGAATCAATGCGATCTGTAAACTGTTTAAAGCTTTGTAGCCTTGCTCTGTTTTTTATTTAAAGTTTCAAAACCAAAGACGCTTTAAAAATGTACAAATTTGTTTCTAAATGAGTCTTTTAATCTGCTCTTGAGCAGTGCTGCAGTCCAGAGCGTACCTTCACTGATAAATGAAGAAATAGCCTCAGCCATTCTCTTATTGCGGACACTATACAGTATACAGGCAGTGCTCGTATCAGTCGAGTGCACATTATGACAGCAGAGAGAAAGATATCCAATTCAAAAAAGTGGAAGTCATAATCTAAAAGACTTACTGTTTATTAAAAATGACATTTAGAACTGGATAGATGCTCCAATTTCTGCAATGATTCACAGATTTCAGTTTTGTCTGCAAAGTGAATGCTAACCCTACATACAAACACTCTATCTCACACACAAGAGGTATATATATATAACCAGTGTTGGGAGTAACACATTACAAGTAACGTGAGTTACGTAATCAGATTACTTTTTTCAAGTAACTAGTAAAGTAACGCATTACTTTTTAATTTACAAGAGAATATCTGAGTTACTTTTTTCAAATAAGTAACGCAAGTTTCTTTTTTTTACAATTTATTGATTGACAGCTCTCCTGTCCCCATGTTGAGAGAAATCAGATGTTACTGTAGTTCTAAAATAAATATTGTTAGAAAACACTCTCTGTCTTGTTAAGGTTCCATGATATGCCTCACCCCTCCTTTTTTTCCCCGCTCTCTTATTCCCCCTCCTTTCTTTCCCTCTCCCTCTCACTCTCCCTCCTCTATCTGTTTTCTCTCTCTTGTATGGTGTTTTAATGTCTCTTACTCATATTCGAGGTAGGCATGTTTAAATGTATACATTAGTTGCTTGGTTCAAATGCCCAAATAAGGAGATGAATGCTGAACTGTGAGGAGGGTTCAACATCCTTCGCCAGGAAGTCTATTCCTAATATGTACATGTTTTTCTGTATATGTGGCCATTTTATACAAAACACATGTTCTTGGCCAAACATCCTATATGTGTATGTCATTCTATCCTCATTGGTTAAGAGGGTGAAACTCCCCTCGACATGCCTATATAAGATCTGTATTTCTATGAATAAATTGAAGTATTGAGAATACATTTGAATGTGTGTTTTCTTACTTCCCGGCCGTATTAAAATTTTAGGAGACTGAGAAGATTTCACGGTGGCAAAGAGAATTACAGAGGGACCAAATTGTTATTTATTAACAAATATGAATATGCATTAATTCATCTCACTCACAAAAAAAACACAGATTCAGTATTCCTCAAAATGAATAAAAAAAATGCAACTCAGAATATGATGCAAACCTGCAATAATTAAATGTTAAGCAACACAAATATCCTTTATGTATTTAATCCCATTCTATTAACCAATGTCTTTGCTTCTGACCTTCGATGATCCAGTTCAACCGTACTAATAAGCAAAAATTACTCTAGACAAACATTTGTGTCTTTTTTTATTGCTGAAGTGTGTTGAAATGTCTTCTTCTGCATTCTATTGTACGGACGTACATTTAAATTTCCTTCAGCCTGAGGCTTATTCATTTAGCTTTTGGTGTGAAAAGGCTTTTATATTTGCCAAAAATATAACTTTTTTATTTTAAAAACAAACAAGCAAGCTCTGTCCAGATTTAAAAAGTAACGCAAAAGTAACATAACGCATTACTTTCCATAAAAAGTAACTAAGTAACATAATTAGTTACTTTTTTATGGAGTAACGCAATATTATAATGCATTACTTTTAAAAGCAACTTTCCCCAACACTGTATATAACTCTCAAAAAGTTAGATAAGAATAATAATAATATAAAAATAATAGAAGAAAACATACTAAAAAATAATATAATAAAATATAAAATAATAGAAGCAATTCATTTTATACAAGTTATCACATCATGTATCACCTTTTTTTTTTTCTTTTTGCTGAGGCAACATTCCAGTATTTTCATTTCATTCAGCCAGTCTGTGAATATTCATAAGCTGTGTGGTCGGCATTCTCCCCCAAACATTCAAAAATGACTAGGTGGCACACTTCAGCTTTGGAAGGTTTGTGCTATTTGGGGCAAGGGTACAAGTATGGTTTACCAGCCGAGTCTCCTGAGAGCTCATTACCCGTACCCAAAGAGCAGGACCTTTAGCTGAGTCACAGGGGGTATTAAAACCCCGCCCTGCATCTGTTCTCCTCCTCACAGCAGTCCACAAGCACCTGTCTAACACTCAGCATCTGAATTCACCTGCATTCTCAGACTCTGTTGCATGGACTCAGGGGGTCATGATCATAGATTTCCACTAATTTATGGCACCCAAGTGTAAATGTCATTGAATGATATGAAATTAAAAAAGGAAGTCTTTCAAAAAACAATGAATATTTTTTTAAAAAGCTGCTCATGCTGGTTTCAGCTCTACATTTAATGCTGTGATAGTGTGCGTGGCCATGTCAGAGGCTAGCAAAATGAAGAATAATGGAGTTTTCAGGTAGGCAGGAAAAATTATTTAAAGCCATCCGTCAGAAGTGCTAACGTTCATGTGAACTGCAAGGTGACGTCCTTGGGAAGAAGGCAACATGGCCGATTCAACCAAGGGAAACCATGGTGTTGGAGTTATTAGACTGAAACAGCTGTGAGAGGAGGGCCATTATTTATCTGACTTTATCTAAAATATCAAAACTACCAGTGTAAAGAAGGATGACTTGAATGCCCCTGTTTCAACAAAACTATAATCATTTAAAAAGTAATCAATTTATATTTGAAAGCTTTGGGCTGCTTGCAAATTGAGAAAAGGCTGAGGTGGTGTAGAATTGGATTCCATACAGTGCATCTTCATCAGGCACTCATTAACATACAAATATTATTTTTACCTTTAACCACTAATTAAAAAAAAAAAGCTGTCATAAAAGCTGTTACATACATCCATCACAACAAACTTTATTATTTACATTATTTACTGTGGAAAATACTTTGAAGTACACTCAAAACAACAACACTGGAACCCATTTTTTCTCTGAGATATTTTTCTCAAAATATCTTCTTTTGTGATCCAAAAGAAAACGAAATTCATACTGGTTGGGAACTAACATGAGGGTGAATAAGTGATGACAACTTTTATTTTTGGATGAACTATCTCTTTAAAAGGACTGTGTATGAATACAGAAGACTCCCTCTCATTTTTATATATACTGCCTCAAAGTTCTGTGATTTGTGTTTTTAAAGTACATTGTGTCCACAAGGACTTTTTAACATAAAGTTGAGATAATGTGGGGATCTTTAATCTTAAACACTTTACCTGAGTGTGGATGACAGAATGAATTATATTTTGAGGTTAAGTTTACATTGAGAGCATTGACCACACCTATAATTACCAGATGGGATAGAAGGCAGAAAGTGAGTAGATTTGTTCTAAAGATAAATCAGCTCTTCCAACAAGGTCATGAAGATTAGGAGGGTGTTTGAATATAATTCACTGAAGACATTATGATATTGAGTTAAAAATGTGCCAATGATAAGGGTCAAGCTATATTAAATTTAGGAAAGTTTATAATATAATATTATGTTATGTTATATGTTGTTATTATACAGTACATCAGTCATCCTTAGTTATATTGCATCAGGATTATCTGACCAAAGCACAAAAAAGGCATTAATCGAGACACGTCTATACTGTAAAAAACAAAAAAAACAACAACAAAAAAACAATTACGTTTTGCTGGCTTCCAGTGTGTAAAGTTGGAAAACTTCTTTGAGTTTGTTATGATGGATGGGTTGGACATGTACAGTATGTGGTCTTTATTGCTAGTGTAACACTTGTAAACATGAAGTGCAGTTAATTGTCACTTGTCGTTTTAATGACAGCCTAATTAGTGGTTAAAAGTATTTAATAAAATGTTTGGATGTTAATGTGTGTCTCATGAAGACAAAAATGTTGCAAAATAAATGGGAATATCATAAAAGTGTGCATTTTCTTTTCTCCTTATTTTATTTATTTTGTCACAAATCCCTGAACTACCACAATTGTGGCCTTGAGTAAGGCATTTAAAGGGTTAGTTTACCCAAAAATGAAAATTAGCCCATTAATTACTTACCCTCAAGTCATCCTAGGTGCATATGACTTTCTTCTTTCAGACGAATCCAGTCGGAGTTATATTAAAAATTGTCTTTGATCTTCCAAAGGAGCAAAGGAAGCAAAGTCTCTTTACTTTAGCAAAGGAAAACCAGTCTCCTCTTGGCTTATATCGAAATCCTCCGACATTCTTCTTTACAAATCCTCGTTTTGTACTTCTAATAAGTGACTGTTGTTTTGTTTTGATCTCTCCGCTGCGTTTCTGCGTGCGTCACTTCTGAGCGGTGCATGCGCAAACCCGACCTCATACGTCATCCGCCCGGAACTAATAAATTGTCAGCTAAATTATAAATTAGAGCAACACTAATGCACAGTGTTCCCCCCGCTGAAAAGACAAGCATATATTTCCATTTTTGTCTATGCTGGTCTATGCTCGTTAGTGCTGAGCTGGTGAGTTAACAAAGTTAACCAAGATAGTATTGATGGTTAAGATAGTTCAGAAGCTTAGTGGAGACACCATCACACCAATATCACATTCAAACCACGACCAAGAAAAACATATATATATATTGTAATTGTCTCTGCATATTACAAGAAATTGTAATGCACTTCTCATATGTTTCTCACCAAATTATTTAAATGAATAAATAATATGCGCAAACCCGACCTCATACGTCATCCGCCCGGAACTAATAAATTGTCAGCTAAATTATAAATTAGAGCAACACTAATGCACAGTGTTCCCCCCGCTGAAAAGACAAGCATATATTTCCATTTTTGTCTATGCTGGTCTATGCTCGTTAGTGCTGAGCTGGTGAGTAAACAAAGTTAACCAAGATAGTATTGCTGGTTAAGATAGTTCAGAAGCTTAGTGGAGACACCATCACACCAATATCACATTCAAACCACGACCAAGAAAAACATATATATATATTGTAATTGTCTCTGCATATTACAAGAAATTGTAATGCACTTCTCATATGTTTCTCACCAAATTATTTAAATGAATAAATAAATAGATAAATAATAAGTACCATTAACATACATAAACAAAGAATATGCACCTAACATTTGTATTTGTAATTTTGTATTTAAATTTGTAATCATAAATATATTCTCACACTGAATTTCCAAATTAATGTAGAAATGACAAAGATGGTATATTTTAAAGTCCCCCTGTAGTCAAATATTTTATCCCTTAAAGCTTATCTTTGATAATCAACATGACATATTTAAATGTTTTTTCTTGTGAAAATAATTTTCTCGTGCCTTAAAATAGCTTGAATGTAACTTAACACCCTTGCCTCATTTACTATACGCTGATCTATGGATATGCAAATTAGCACCGCCTCCACTCAGTCACACCAGCCAGCGCCTCCTGATCCACTGAACTGTAGTAAATACAAAACAATGGCATACACGGATAATGACTGATAAAACTATGTTTTTTCTAGCGGACAACTACAGTGAATACTGTAACATTCGTTGAAGTTACTTACTTGACGATGTTGTGTCCTCAAAATGCCTTGAAGACTCGAATACAGCCGTTAGTGATTCTTAATTCACGCCTGCGAGCATGCATATGCGTGTGAAGTGCAGACGCCGATGCGGGAGAGGTGGGTCTGACTCCAGGCTACTTTTACACTGTTGCTGCGGGTTATAATGCAAGTTCTAAATTCACATTAAACCACAGCTTCATGGGTTTTTTGCTCTGATTTATTTTTGGATTTGTGCTGGTATTGGTATATTTTGCATGCTAGTGATAGGAATCAATCCCTTGCCGTGATTGGTTATGGGTTTGTGACGTAGCAAACCGAGGGCTGTTTCAAACCGTATTTCTGGGACTGCCATTGGGAAACTACACATTTAAGGAGAAAATACTCAGCAGTGGTGTCGATTAATGGATTGGCACATGGTTTGTCTAAAAGCATATTAAAAACACCACATAGACAAATAAACAACATAAAAAACTTGATTTTCACTACAGGGGGACTTTAAATATTTTTTAATTACTACGTACTCTGAATAAAGGCAAGTATGGGTTAGAATATTATTTAGTATGGGTTTCTGAGGATAAAATTAAGAAAACTATTAATTCAACATTACAATAAAAATGGTGACATCCTTTTTAACATTTAATAGGTTTACACTTGTACAGGACATGAAAAAATATTTGAACTTTTAATTTAAGTAAACATAAAACAATCTTCAATTGAACCCATCATAAAAAATAATAATAATTTTCCCTTCAGCAAAGGAAAATACAGATGCTATGTTAATTGCATGAATTATTTTCAATGCATCAAACAATATATATATATATATATATATATATATATATATACTGAGCTCAGAAATAAACAAGTTATTTTTGACAGCCCTAAAATAAACAGACAATTTAATGAATGTGTATTGCACATCTCACATAATTTGGTTTTGGAAGAATTTATTGATAAATCTCTTCTTCTGGGTGATCGTTTGACCTGACAAATTTGATTACATATGTTGGTCTTTTCAGCAGGATTATTACTGCTGTGACATGGCCATTAGCACGAAACACTTTTAGCAGAACATTGTGTACTCACAGACACCTCAGATATAGATTTTCATAGCCCAACAAAAGTCACTTCCACAAATGACTGAGTGTTGGATTATCAAATTGCAGAGCACCCACAGCTTTCATTTTGCTTTCATTTGCCTTGTTGTCATCCCTTTCACCTTAAGTTCCCTTTCGAAAGGGAACTCGTGCTGCGTCTCCAATAGGGCACTATGGGGAATGCCTCCGGCATGACCGGTGTCTGAAGCATGAGTCTAAGCATGAGTCTAAGCATGACAATGAACAGGGCTGAATCCGAAATCGCCCACTATACCCTCATTCATTATTCCCTACATTAGGCCCCTAATACAGTTCACTTAAAGCAGTAAATGAAAATGAGTGAGTGAATTCCGACACTTAGTGCACCGGGAGGACTGCCGCTTTTGCATAGTTTGTGCTTGCTGTTTAATAATCATTTGAAACTGGCAGCTCCAGTAGTACGAAGGATTTATCTTGAACTCTGTCATGGAAATTATGTATAAACCCTAATTAAACAATTTAATAATCATTTTACATTGAATTATACCTGTATTGTATTACACTGTACACCATGGATGAGTGTTTTTTAAAATGAATGGATGGATGGATGGATGAATCAGCTGCGGACGCCATCTTCTGGCGAGATGCGGCAATTCATTCACACAGTGCATTATGGGTATTCTCTAGTCGTTGAGCATACATCAGTAGGACACTCATTATTGCTGTGCATTGAATGAGTGCATTTGATAATGTCCACTAAGGTTTTAGACACTACTAAAAATGGCTGTCCCCTCAAATAGTGCCCTTTTTAAGGGTATAGGGGGCAATTTCAGACACAGGGCTTAACATTGGCAGGCGGTAGCCTATGACAGTGAGCCTCCTTACAAGATATCCTGAGCGTGTGGCATTGTTAGCTTTCCTCTCGATTTGGAGAGTCATTCATACTGAGGCCTCCGCTTCTAGAGCTCGGCTAGGCAGTAGAGTATAAGTTAAGTTGTAGGCTCTCTGGGCTCATCCTTGGCTACTGACCTTAGTGTGGAGTGTAACTAGCCCACCTCTCATTAAAGATCTCATGTAATGCTCTTTGCTCCCGCAAAGGTTATATTCCGCACCCACTATATATTCACTCTTTGTTCACCCGCTGTCTGCTTAGAATAATTTGCTTCCCGACCGTTTCCGATAAATTTAGATCTAATTTCCAGAATCTCACATTTAAATTTCCGCTACTGAAAGAAAGAGAGATAGATTAACAAACAAAATTGTAGTCTGCAAAAAATTTTGTTATTTTATTCGTCTTGTCAAGAGTCTTGAATTTATTGACTTTGACTTGAATTTATATTAATTATCTTAAGACACAAAATTTGTTTAATATTTTATGCAATACAGTAGGAAAAAAAAATGTCTGAGAAAATAAAAATGGTGTACAAAAATTTCATTTCTTATTTTTATTCGTCTTGTCAGGATACAATTTGTTTAAAGGTGTCATATGATGCGATTAAAATTTTTCCTTTCTCTTTGGAATGTTACAAGCTCTTGGTGCATAAAGAAGATCTGTAAAGTTGCAAAGACTAATGTCTCAAATCCAAAGAGATATTCTTTATAAAAGTTAACCACGCCTACCTAAACCGGCTCATTCTAACATGCCCCCACATATCTACCTCACTATGTGGGAAGATTTGCATAATGCCGCCCAAATGTTCACGCAAAGAAAGAAGGCGTAACTTTTATTCTCACTGTAGTATTGCTGCCGCCATGCCGTGGAGACACTGTGTGCTTCATTGTGAAAACGAAACTACTTTGTTTGGTCTTCCAAAAGAGGACGATATCCGCTTCGTCATGCCTAGAGCTGATCTGTGCTGGTCGCTGAGGGAATACATCAATTTAGTGCTGTGGATCGCCGAATCGGCTTTCACCGTGGACGAAGGCCGGAGTCGTCACATGTGGTTGCCGCTCCTTCGTCAAATCCGCCGGGTGCGCCGTTCTCGACCCCGCCGCCTTTGCTCACTCTAGCCCGGCCTCAGCTCACGCTAAGCCGCGGTTTTCGCTCATGCTAGGCCGCTGTGTTTTTCGTTGTGAAAGCTAAACTACTTTGTTTGGTCTTCCAAAAGAGGACACGACTACAAATCAGTGGTTACTGATCCTGGGAGAGTTGCCTACAATGCCGGGAGTTCTGACTCACATTCTGTAAGTACGTTTTCATTTAAAGGATTTGCCACTGATGATTCAAACGCGAGTTTTGGGCAGTGTAGAGTAGCATTTGTTGTTTGTCATTCCTCCGATCACAAATGCAGACAGGGTTTTATGTTTACGCGGCGCGATGCAATGCAATGCGTAAAAAGACAGTATAAGTCATTATAATCAGTAATTATGTCCCCACTGGATACAACAAATGCCTCGTTTGTAATGGGTTTTAATGTTTTTGTCTCGTCGCTCCGGCTGGACAGGGCATCATCACAATATGGTGAGGGGCGTAACATTTCCGACACACGCTTGAGGTATTCGGCCAATCACAACGCACAGGATAGCTGGCCAATCACAGCACACCTTGCTTTTCAGACCGATGAGCTTTGTAAGAATCGACGCCTTTCAAAAAGGCGGGGCATAGAGGAGAAATAATAATGAGCAGTATGTGGAAAATAATGTGTTTTTTTTTTTACTTTAAACCGCATAAACACATTTCATTACACCAATTACACAAAATAATGTTCTTTTTAGCAGCATCATATGACCCCATTAACATTTACAACAGAACAGGAAAAAGTGTCACAGAGAGAAAAAAAAACATGTAATAGCCTATTAGCTATTTTTATTCGTCTTATCAAAATACTCAATTCATTTGACATTTTTCTGTTAACATAGCAGGAAAAGCAAAATATAAACAAAACAGAATTGAACGTCCTTCAAGGACAGCGCATCCACACTTTGCTCCATTCTTATTCTGATCTGTCACTCATCGACAACCTGCCTGTTCTGTCTGAGGGCTGTATTTTTACTACCGGTACAGTCTGCTCTGAGCATCATTACGCACATGCTGCACACAGACCCCGCAAATAAAACGTGTGACGCTGAAAGCATGCGTGTAGCCAGTGCTAACAGTCAGAGTGTAGGCTGTACCAGTGGTCAATAAGAATAAAGCACAGATATGCTGTTCTGAATTGATGTCGGGAACGGGATACTGTTAGACCGCCTGCTCCCATTCAAATTACACTGAGTTACAGAATGCTACCGCATTTTATTCGGTAAAAAAATCTGGTCGGGAATGCAGACCTCTAATCGTATTTAGCCCTCCATTCTGCAGAGCTTCGCGGGCCAGTTAGCTCTGAGTGTTAGGCTCTCTGTGAGCCTCCTTGGATGCTGCCCTGAATAAGAACGTAGTTAGGCTTCCTCTCCCCTGCTGAGGCCTCCGTTCTTGAGAAGCTCCAGTCTATGATCGCATTTCTGGTGCAGGGGTAATAACCCTTTCGAGTCTTTGACTTAGCTCAGCCAATAAGGCACTCATCCCTTCAGCATAGCGATGTGGGTATAAAGTTCCCCATAGCGCCCTCTAGGGGATGCAGCGCAAGTTCCCTTTCGAAATGGAACGTCTCAGGTTAGGCATGTAACCATGGTTCCCTGAGAATAGGGAATGAGAAGCTGCATCCCTTTGCCATGCTTCAGGCATTTCTGCATACGTCTCCTTCAGACAAGAAGTGGATGATGTATTGCACATGTGCCCTTTTATACTCTTGGCCCAACCAGTTGTGATGTCATAGGCTGCCGCCTGCCAATGTCAAGTTCATTGTCGTGTTTAAACTCATGCTTCAGACACCGGTTATGCCAGAGGCATTCCTCATAGCGCCCTCTAGAGGACACAGAGTCTCGTTCCCTATTCTCAGGGAACCAATGTTACATGCGTAACATGAGACGTTTTCATTTAAAATAGAAGAGTACAGTCTAAGACCTATATGCCTTGTCAGATGACCTTGGTGCCTATTTCTCGAAGAAAAGCCTGTGTGGATCACAATGCACTTTTTCATGTTCACAGCACTGCTATTTCATGAATGCTCAAGGGCGCATTGTTGATAGACTACCCATAAGCATAGAAACCCAAATCATCCTTGGCTGAATCAATCTATAGACTGTCTAGCCCATCTCTGGTGGTTCTTTATCTGTTAGCATCACACTTTTGTTGTCTTTCCAAATGAGTTCCGTCCTAACTGACCTTGTACATATATATGGGCTCAGCTGAGTGGAGCTGAAGCATAAAAACTAGGTGAACCTGCCCAGGGGCCTTCTGAGTATGGAGCAACGCTGGCCTGCATTCAGCTATAGCCAGCCAGCCATCTCACATCTGCCCTTGCCCCCTTTTATTGGCTGAACAGATGTGACCAACCTCCCAAGGGCTGTGTTGAGTTTTACTTCCTCAGCTCCTGTCCACATCCTTTCCAAAATGGACTTTATATTATGACAAAACCAAACTTTGGGTGCAACGGGTCAAACTTCTATGTGCATATCTAGACAATGGTTTATTTTTAAAATTGCTGCCTTATTATTATTTATTTAGCCAGGTATAAATATTACAACGTTTACAAAACTTTTGCATAATTTATGGACAGGTAAAATAGTTTTGCTCTGTTTATCTCCTCATAAAATTGAAAGGTTTATCTTCTCTTAAAATAAAATAAAACGGTCCATCCTAAATAATAAAAACAATGGTCCTCATTTACTAACCATGGGCAAAACCAATGTGTCTTCATACAGAAAACACAATTTATCAACAAGGTAACACATCTGTTATATTTTTAGGATAATACTTACAACTCAAATAATAATCAAAATATTGTAGGGTTAATTTTTTTATTTCTACTACTATTATTATAATTGCATAAACAAGCACAATTCTTTGCACAAGTCAGATTATTATTATTAATTAAATAAGCAATTGTAAAATAAGTCTTACTATTTACAAAACAAACAAACAAACAAACATATATCTGTGTATAGTATGCAACTTTTATGTGCTTTTTAGTGAATGAGATCCAACATATTATGACCTAACCAGCTAATTAAATATTTTTAATTAATATATTTATACAGCTTACCTTTGCTGATGTCTTGATACTCCAACCACAGCTGGCGTTGGACTTGCTTGTTGGGATACCATATGGTACAGGATTCCTCAAAGCCAAACACTGCCTCCTGGATAAAATGGTTGCCAAACTCTTTTAAAATGGACACAAAATCGCTGCGCAGGGTGGCCCCATCCAGTGAATGAATTGCTGAACTGAAGGCTGAAGAACAAAGGTAAAGGATGGAGTTATTTAGATGTGTGAGAGGTTTTAGAGTATCACATCAAATTTAAAATTCAATTTCACTTAAAACTTAAATTTCATCTCAATTAAAAGCAGAAGCTGCATTACAGATCAAACAAAAGAGAAAAATTCTAATGATGTTGAGCTATGAGAATTACAAAGCTTTATTATTACATGCTGATTTTCAGTGCAGCTACAATACGCATGAAGGATTCAAAACTTTATTGTCAAAGATTTATTACTGTCTTTACTGTCCATTTTCAATACAGTTCCACATACTGCAGTGCACATGACAAAGCAAAGAATGTGGGAAGAGAAAGAGTGAATACATGATTTGTCAGTGCTCTGTGTGAACTGCTATCTGGGGAAACAAAGGAAGGATAAACAACAAGGCCTCACAGAGGTATTGAGTCCTTTTGTGTAGGCTGATGTCTGACCTTTTAAAAACTTTTTTTTTCAAACAGAATATCCATCATAAAACTTAAATGTAAACTTTTAGTCACATAATTTACATTTCCCTGCAGTACTTTAGAATATAAAGTACTTGTCTGCATGCACTGAAGACCTCTGAAACTTTTGTCAGACAACAGAACTCAATTTGTTTGCATGTTAACAAAACATTGTTCATTTAATAAAAACATTTCATGTGGGTACATGATCAGAGGAATGGTACCATATTTCAAAACAAAGTTTTTCTAACTCGCACAAACAGGAAAAAAATAAATAAATAAAAATACATTTTGCATTATTCCACTTCCTTAATGCCCGGGTTTGCAAATTGACCTCCAGTGAGTAGATGCAGAAACGGCATGGGGAAAACATGGTAAAAATCAGAATTGAAAATGTAAAAACTAGACTTTTAAGTCATATGGAAAATGAATAATTTAATGGTAATGGGTTGAGAAGAGAGGGAACGTCTCTAGGTTACGTATGACCGCTCCCCAGCCCGTGAGAGAGGCATCCGTTGTTAGCATTACGCGACGACAAGGAGCCCCTAACATCGGGCCTTGAACCAAGAACCAACGTTTCTTCCACATGTCTAAGGCATGTAAGCATCGCCGCGTGACCTTGATCACGCGAAGCGGATTCCCCCTCGGGGAAAATCCCTTGGTTCTAAGCCACCACTGCAAGGGTCTCATGTACAGCAGGCCAAAAGGTATCACGTTGGACGCCGCTGCCATCAGGCCCAACAGCCTTTGAAAATGTTTGACAGTGAGTGACTGGCCTTCTCTTACTCTCGTGACTGTCGTGAGGATTGACTCGATTCGAGCAGGAGACAGACGTGCCTGCATCGAGGTTGAGTCCCACACCACGCCTAAATAAGTGGTTCTCTGTAGCGGAGATAGAACACTCTTCTTGGCATTTAGTCTTAACCCCAGTTCTCTCATATCGGCAAGGATGACATCTCGATGCCGAGCCGCCGTCTGCTCCGATTGAGCTAGTATTAACCAATCGTTGATGTAATTGAGTATGCGGATGCCCTGGAGTC
>NW_015505200.1:3406039-3408811 GCF_001515645.1 Sinocyclocheilus grahami | reverse complement strand
ATATATATATATATATATATATATATATATATATACTGAGCTCAGAAATAAACAAGTTATTTTTGACAGCCCTAAAATAAACAGACAATTTAATGAATGTGTATTGCACATCTCACATAATTTGGTTTTGGAAGAATTTATTGATAAATCTCTTCTTCTGGGTGATCGTTTGACCTGACAAATTTGATTACATATGTTGGTCTTTTCAGCAGGATTATTACTGCTGTGACATGGCCATTAGCACGAAACACTTTTAGCAGAACATTGTGTACTCACAGACACCTCAGATATAGATTTTCATAGCCCAACAAAAGTCACTTCCACAAATGACTGAGTGTTGGATTATCAAATTGCAGAGCACCCACAGCTTTCATTTTGCTTTCATTTGCCTTGTTGTCATCCCTTTCACCTTAAGTTCCCTTTCGAAAGGGAACTCGTGCTGCGTCTCCAATAGGGCACTATGGGGAATGCCTCCGGCATGACCGGTGTCTGAAGCATGAGTCTAAGCATGAGTCTAAGCATGACAATGAACAGGGCTGAATCCGAAATCGCCCACTATACCCTCATTCATTATTCCCTACATTAGGCCCCTAATACAGTTCACTTAAAGCAGTAAATGAAAATGAGTGAGTGAATTCCGACACTTAGTGCACCGGGAGGACTGCCGCTTTTGCATAGTTTGTGCTTGCTGTTTAATAATCATTTGAAACTGGCAGCTCCAGTAGTACGAAGGATTTATCTTGAACTCTGTCATGGAAATTATGTATAAACCCTAATTAAACAATTTAATAATCATTTTACATTGAATTATACCTGTATTGTATTACACTGTACACCATGGATGAGTGTTTTTTAAAATGAATGGATGGATGGATGGATGAATCAGCTGCGGACGCCATCTTCTGGCGAGATGCGGCAATTCATTCACACAGTGCATTATGGGTATTCTCTAGTCGTTGAGCATACATCAGTAGGACACTCATTATTGCTGTGCATTGAATGAGTGCATTTGATAATGTCCACTAAGGTTTTAGACACTACTAAAAATGGCTGTCCCCTCAAATAGTGCCCTTTTTAAGGGTATAGGGGGCAATTTCAGACACAGGGCTTAACATTGGCAGGCGGTAGCCTATGACAGTGAGCCTCCTTACAAGATATCCTGAGCGTGTGGCATTGTTAGCTTTCCTCTCGATTTGGAGAGTCATTCATACTGAGGCCTCCGCTTCTAGAGCTCGGCTAGGCAGTAGAGTATAAGTTAAGTTGTAGGCTCTCTGGGCTCATCCTTGGCTACTGACCTTAGTGTGGAGTGTAACTAGCCCACCTCTCATTAAAGATCTCATGTAATGCTCTTTGCTCCCGCAAAGGTTATATTCCGCACCCACTATATATTCACTCTTTGTTCACCCGCTGTCTGCTTAGAATAATTTGCTTCCCGACCGTTTCCGATAAATTTAGATCTAATTTCCAGAATCTCACATTTAAATTTCCGCTACTGAAAGAAAGAGAGATAGATTAACAAACAAAATTGTAGTCTGCAAAAAATTTTGTTATTTTATTCGTCTTGTCAAGAGTCTTGAATTTATTGACTTTGACTTGAATTTATATTAATTATCTTAAGACACAAAATTTGTTTAATATTTTATGCAATACAGTAGGAAAAAAAAATGTCTGAGAAAATAAAAATGGTGTACAAAAATTTCATTTCTTATTTTTATTCGTCTTGTCAGGATACAATTTGTTTAAAGGTGTCATATGATGCGATTAAAATTTTTCCTTTCTCTTTGGAATGTTACAAGCTCTTGGTGCATAAAGAAGATCTGTAAAGTTGCAAAGACTAATGTCTCAAATCCAAAGAGATATTCTTTATAAAAGTTAACCACGCCTACCTAAACCGGCTCATTCTAACATGCCCCCACATATCTACCTCACTATGTGGGAAGATTTGCATAATGCCGCCCAAATGTTCACGCAAAGAAAGAAGGCGTAACTTTTATTCTCACTGTAGTATTGCTGCCGCCATGCCGTGGAGACACTGTGTGCTTCATTGTGAAAACGAAACTACTTTGTTTGGTCTTCCAAAAGAGGACGATATCCGCTTCGTCATGCCTAGAGCTGATCTGTGCTGGTCGCTGAGGGAATACATCAATTTAGTGCTGTGGATCGCCGAATCGGCTTTCACCGTGGACGAAGGCCGGAGTCGTCACATGTGGTTGCCGCTCCTTCGTCAAATCCGCCGGGTGCGCCGTTCTCGACCCCGCCGCCTTTGCTCACTCTAGCCCGGCCTCAGCTCACGCTAAGCCGCGGTTTTCGCTCATGCTAGGCCGCTGTGTTTTTCGTTGTGAAAGCTAAACTACTTTGTTTGGTCTTCCAAAAGAGGAAAAGAGGACAAATCAGTGGTTACTGATCCTGGGAGAGTTGCCTACAATGCCGGGAGTTCTGACTCACATTCTGTAAGTACGTAAGTACTTAAAGGATTTGCCACTGATGATTCAAACGCGAGTTTTGGGCAGTGTAGAGTAGCATTTGTTGTTTGTCATTCCTCCGATCACAAATGCAGACAGGGTTTTATGTTTACGCGGCGCGATGCAATGCAATGCGTAAAAAGACAGTATAAGTCATTATAATCAGTAATTATGTCCCCACTGGATACAACAAATGCCTCGTTTGTAATGGGTTTTAATGTTTTTGAATCATCGCTCCGGCCGGACACGGCATCACAGTATGTGAGGGGCGTAACATTTCCGTCTCACGCTTGAGGTATTCGGCCAATCA
>NW_015505200.1:3398011-3403193 GCF_001515645.1 Sinocyclocheilus grahami | reverse complement strand
AGAGTTAACCACGCCTACCTAAAACGGCTCGTTCTAACATGCCCCCACATATCTACCTCACTATGTGGGAAGATTTGCATAATGCCGCCCAAATGTTCACGCAAAGAAAGAAGGCGTAACTTTTATTCTCACTGTAGTATTGCTGCCGCCATGCCGTGGAGACACTGTGTGCTTCATTGTGAAAACGAAACTACTTTGTTTGGTCTTCCAAAAGAGGACGATATCCGCTTCGTCATGCCTAGAGCTGATCTGTGCTGGTCGCTGAGGGAATACATCAATTTAGTGCTGTGGATCGCCGAATCGGCTTTCACCGTGGACGAAGGCCGGAGTCGTCACATGTGGTTGCCGCTCCTTCGTCAAATCCGCCGGGTGCGCCGTTCTCGACCCCGCCGCCTTTGCTCACTCTAGCCCGGCCTCAGCTCACGCTAAGCCGCGGTTTTCGCTCATGCTAGGCCGCTGTGTTTTTCGTTGTGAAAGCTAAACTACTTTGTTTGGTCTTCCAAAAGAGGACACGACTACAAATCAGTGGTTACTGATCCTGGGAGAGTTGCCTACAATGCCGGGAGTTCTGACTCACATTCTGTAAGTACGTTTTCATTTAAAGGATTTGCCACTGATGATTCAAACGCGAGTTTTGGGCAGTGTAGAGTAGCATTTGTTGTTTGTCATTCCTCCGATCACAAATGCAGACAGGGTTTTATGTTTACGCGGCGCGATGCAATGCAATGCGTAAAAAGACAGTATAAGTCATTATAATCAGTAATTATGTCCCCACTGGATACAACAAATGCCTCGTTTGTAATGGGTTTTAATGTTTTTGTCTCGTCGCTCCGGCTGGACAGGGCATCATCACAATATGGTGAGGGGCGTAACATTTCCGACACACGCTTGAGGTATTCGGCCAATCACAACGCACAGGATAGCTGGCCAATCACAGCACACCTTGCTTTTCAGACCGATGAGCTTTGTAAGAATCGACGCCTTTCAAAAAGGCGGGGCATAGAGGAGAAATAATAATGAGCAGTATGTGGAAAATAATGTGTTTTTTTTTTTACTTTAAACCGCATAAACACATTTCATTACACCAATTACACAAAATAATGTTCTTTTTAGCAGCATCATATGACCCCATTAACATTTACAACAGAACAGGAAAAAGTGTCACAGAGAGAAAAAAAAACATGTAATAGCCTATTAGCTATTTTTATTCGTCTTATCAAAATACTCAATTCATTTGACATTTTTCTGTTAACATAGCAGGAAAAGCAAAATATAAACAAAACAGAATTGAACGTCCTTCAAGGACAGCGCATCCACACTTTGCTCCATTCTTATTCTGATCTGTCACTCATCGACAACCTGCCTGTTCTGTCTGAGGGCTGTATTTTTACTACCGGTACAGTCTGCTCTGAGCATCATTACGCACATGCTGCACACAGACCCCGCAAATAAAACGTGTGACGCTGAAAGCATGCGTGTAGCCAGTGCTAACAGTCAGAGTGTAGGCTGTACCAGTGGTCAATAAGAATAAAGCACAGATATGCTGTTCTGAATTGATGTCGGGAACGGGATACTGTTAGACCGCCTGCTCCCATTCAAATTACACTGAGTTACAGAATGCTACCGCATTTTATTCGGTAAAAAAATCTGGTCGGGAATGCAGACCTCTAATCGTATTTAGCCCTCCATTCTGCAGAGCTTCGCGGGCCAGTTAGCTCTGAGTGTTAGGCTCTCTGTGAGCCTCCTTGGACGCTGCCCTGAATAAGAACGTAGTTAGGCTTCCTCTCCCCTGCTGAGGCCTCCGTTCTTGAGAAGCTCCAGTCTATGATCGCATTTCTGGTGCAGGGGTAATAACCCTTTCGAGTCTTTGACTTAGCTCAGCCAATAAGGCACTCATCCCTTCAGCATAGCGATGTGGGTATAAAGTTCCCCATAGCGCCCTCTAGGGGATGCAGCGCAAGTTCCCTTTCGAAATGGAACGTCTCAGGTTAGGCATGTAACCATGGTTCCCTGAGAATAGGGAATGAGAAGCTGCATCCCTTTGCCATGCTTCAGGCATTTCTGCATACGTCTCCTTCAGACAAGAAGTGGATGATGTATTGCACATGTGCCCTTTTATACTCTTGGCCCAACCAGTTGTGATGTCATAGGCTGCCGCCTGCCAATGTCAAGTTCATTGTCGTGTTTAAACTCATGCTTCAGACACCGGTTATGCCAGAGGCATTCCTCATAGCGCCCTCTAGAGGACACAGAGTCTCGTTCCCTATTCTCAGGGAACCAATGTTACATGCGTAACATGAGACGTTTTCATTTAAAATAGAAGAGTACAGTCTAAGACCTATATGCCTTGTCAGATGACCTTGGTGCCTATTTCTCGAAGAAAAGCCTGTGTGGATCACAATGCACTTTTTCATGTTCACAGCACTGCTATTTCATGAATGCTCAAGGGCGCATTGTTGATAGACTACCCATAAGCATAGAAACCCAAATCATCCTTGGCTGAATCAATCTATAGACTGTCTAGCCCATCTCTGGTGGTTCTTTATCTGTTAGCATCACACTTTTGTTGTCTTTCCAAATGAGTTCCGTCCTAACTGACCTTGTACATATATATGGGCTCAGCTGAGTGGAGCTGAAGCATAAAAACTAGGTGAACCTGCCCAGGGGCCTTCTGAGTATGGAGCAACGCTGGCCTGCATTCAGCTATAGCCAGCCAGCCATCTCACATCTGCCCTTGCCCCCTTTTATTGGCTGAGCAGATGTGACCAACCTCCCAAGGGCTGTGTTGAGTTTTACTTCCTCAGCTCCTGTCCACATCCTTTCCAAAATGGACTTTATATTATGACAAAACCAAACTTTGGGTGCAACGGGTCAAACTTCTATGTGCATATCTAGACAATGGTTTATTTTTAAAATTGCTGCCTTATTATTATTTATTTAGCCAGGTATAAATATTACAACGTTTACAAAACTTTTGCATAATTTATGGACAGGTAAAATAGTTTTGCTCTGTTTATCTCCTCATAAAATTGAAAGGTTTATCTTCTCTTAAAATAAAATAAAACGGTCCATCCTAAATAATAAAAACAATGGTCCTCATTTACTAACCATGGGCAAAACCAATGTGTCTTCATACAGAAAACACAATTTATCAACAAGGTAACACATCTGTTATATTTTTAGGATAATACTTACAACTCAAATAATAATCAAAATATTGTAGGGTTAATTTTTTTATTTCTACTACTATTATTATAATTGCATAAACAAGCACAATTCTTTGCACAAGTCAGATTATTATTATTAATTAAATAAGCAATTGTAAAATAAGTCTTACTATTTACAAAACAAACAAACAAACAAACATATATCTGTGTATAGTATGCAACTTTTATGTGCTTTTTAGTGAATGAGATCCAACATATTATGACCTAACCAGCTAATTAAATATTTTTAATTAATATATTTATACAGCTTACCTTTGCTGATGTCTTGATACTCCAACCACAGCTGGCGTTGGACTTGCTTGTTGGGATACCATATGGTACAGGATTCCTCAAAGCCAAACACTGCCTCCTGGATAAAATGGTTGCCAAACTCTTTTAAAATGGACACAAAATCGCTGCGCAGGGTGGCCCCATCCAGTGAATGAATTGCTGAACTGAAGGCTGAAGAACAAAGGTAAAGGATGGAGTTATTTAGATGTGTGAGAGGTTTTAGAGTATCACATCAAATTTAAAATTCAATTTCACTTAAAACTTAAATTTCATCTCAATTAAAAGCAGAAGCTGCATTACAGATCAAACAAAAGAGAAAAATTCTAATGATGTTGAGCTATGAGAATTACAAAGCTTTATTATTACATGCTGATTTTCAGTGCAGCTACAATACGCATGAAGGATTCAAAACTTTATTGTCAAAGATTTATTACTGTCTTTACTGTCCATTTTCAATACAGTTCCACATACTGCAGTGCACATGACAAAGCAAAGAATGTGGGAAGAGAAAGAGTGAATACATGATTTGTCAGTGCTCTGTGTGAACTGCTATCTGGGGAAACAAAGGAAGGATAAACAACAAGGCCTCACAGAGGTATTGAGTCCTTTTGTGTAGGCTGATGTCTGACCTTTTAAAAACTTTTTTTTTCAAACAGAATATCCATCATAAAACTTAAATGTAAACTTTTAGTCACATAATTTACATTTCCCTGCAGTACTTTAGAATATAAAGTACTTGTCTGCATGCACTGAAGACCTCTGAAACTTTTGTCAGACAACAGAACTCAATTTGTTTGCATGTTAACAAAACATTGTTCATTTAATAAAAACATTTCATGTGGGTACATGATCAGAGGAATGGTACCATATTTCAAAACAAAGTTTTTCTAACTCGCACAAACAGGAAAAAAATAAATAAATAAAAATACATTTTGCATTATTCCACTTCCTTAATGCCCGGGTTTGCAAATTGACCTCCAGTGAGTAGATGCAGAAACGGCATGGGGAAAACATGGTAAAAATCAGAATTGAAAATTTTAAAACTAGACTTTTAAGTCATATGGAAAATGAATAATTTAATGGTAATGGGTTGAGAAGAGAGGGAACGTCTCTAGGTTACGTATGACCGCTCCCCAGCCCGTGAGAGAGGCATCCGTTGTTAGCATTACGCGACGACAAGGAGCCCCTAACATCGGGCCTTGAACCAAGAACCAACGTTTCTTCCACATGTCTAAGGCATGTAAGCATCGCCGCGTGACCTTGATCACGCGAAGCGGATTCCCCCTCGGGGAAAATCCCTTGGTTCTAAGCCACCACTGCAAGGGTCTCATGTACAGCAGGCCAAAAGGTATCACGTTGGACGCCGCTGCCATCAGGCCCAACAGCCTTTGAAAATGTTTGACAGTGAGTGACTGGCCTTCTCTTACTCTCGTGACTGTCGTGAGGATTGACTCGATTCGAGCAGGAGACAGACGTGCCTGCATCGAGGTTGAGTCCCACACCACGCCTAAATAAGTGGTTCTCTGTAGCGGAGATAGAACACTCTTCTTGGCATTTAGTCTTAACCCCAGTTCTCTCATATCGGCAAGGATGACATCTCGATGCCGAGCCGCCGTCTGCTCCGATTGAGCTAGTATTAACCAATCGTTGATGTAATTGAGTATGCGGATGCCCTGGAGTCGCAG
>NW_015505200.1:3393631-3397975 GCF_001515645.1 Sinocyclocheilus grahami | reverse complement strand
ATCAATGAACCTCCATGAGGGCACTGAGGGAACAACTGACCTGACTGCTGTAGCACCCTCACTTGAGGGGGCGAGCTCTCCAATGCCGTACTGTCGCCAGGCGGCAGCTGGGAATTTTGCTCGTCGGAGCTTACTGAGCCCTGAAGCACCGAGGGTGGCAGGGGTATCAATAAACCGTGAGGGCACTGAGGAGGATTGGGCACTGTATACTGAGGTGTTATCCTTTCCTCCCCAGGTGGGCTGCCCTCAGGGACCTGACAATGGTAGGACCATTTAGCTGAGGTCTTCTTAGACAAAATAACGGTTTGCAGATTCGTTTCCGGTCTAGAAGACCCCAACTGAGAGCGTCGCCCCAACCCCCGATCTTTCTGTAGAGGGGTGCGGGTTGCAACGCTCTGTTTTTGAGACTGGCGATATGAGGAGCTCGATGGCTTGGGTTGCTCCCGCTCAGCAGCCCCACCCCTGACCTGCCGCCGTATAAGCTTTGCCAACCAGACTCGATGTAAGCCTAACGGGCCTGGTGGGAAGCTTGGGGGCCTTCAGGGACGATGCTGAGGATGGGGAGAGATAGCTCACAAGCGTCTGCTCCACCACTGGCATCGCCCCATATCCCTTATCATTCAGCCCCACGATGTTCTTTTGAATAATTCGAGACTGTGGGGCTGTAAATACGGGATGAGTACGGTTTCTCCCACGATCTCGACACCTCAGCATGGAGATCGGGGAAAAACGGAAGGCCCCCGTCGTGAAGGCTGTGATCTGGATTCAGAAAACACTCGTCTAATTATTTTTAGGATGAGCGTCTTGTTTCTAGGCTGGCCAAACGATATTTTATTTTGGCGAGTGCACGAAACACACCCCATAATCACACCTCATACGCGAGGGACTGTGGTGGCGAGTCCACAGTCTCCTCTGTCTCGACACTCATCACATCCACCTCCTCGGAGGAAGATAGATGAAGCGTCTGGCTCTCTCTCTCTGGGGGGGTGGGAAGAAACCGCAGCGTGGGTGTAGCGAATCAGCTCATGGGGAAATATGAATAATTAGTCATAACTAGTTATAATTAATTATGAATATTTAGATCCACTGTAGATATTTACTTGACCTCTCAGGGTCAACTGTCTGTCAATTCTAAGAACGTTAATTTCCTGGTTAAGGGAAATAATTTTCTTACTGTACAATTCTACAAAGAGCTTGTAGCATAAATCTGCATGATATCGTGGGCAGGGAGGAACACAGCGTTTGTAATGCCGTTCGCTCACCATATACTGTTTCATGATTGTTTTTTATATATGCTTGTGCGGACAGACAACAGTAAATAGACAGACACATACACAGAGCACTACTGAAGAGCAGAAGCTGGTTTGCGCTCTGCCGGTTGCGCCTTTATATTTTCTGGTGCTTACGTCACCCCGCTCGTGACGTCTCGCTACTCCATTGGACTGATTTCACACGTGCTTCAGAACGCGGTCACGCAGGGGTGTTCCCAAAGCGACTTCGACACAGCTCGAGTTCCTGAAGGGGAACTGGTGTGAGCAATATGAGAGCAAGAAAATCTAATTTTAAAGGTCATTCAGGCCTTTAATAGAAAGTATTGCTTATAGAACTGCACTTGGTATCTAAGATCTGCTCATTGAATATACAGCGTTCTTTAAACAAGTTAAATGAATGTGCTCACAGTCCAAATATGTGGGCAAAAATAAATAAATAAAAATAATAAAGTGACAACATGATGTTCTACCTCTTTAAAAGTTGTCTTTTGTCTTCCTTGAAGATGAAGTGTGTCATTTTTGCACCCCTAGTGTCACTAAACAGAATTGAAAAAAAAAAAGTTGCACAAACAGATAGCCCTGTCCCCATATTCACACCATTGGTTGAGTCAATGTCACTGTGTCAGGATGCTTATTAAACAAAGTAATGTTTTGATAGTGCCGCTGTGTTTACAAAGAAATCAACCGACAGATGGCTTAGTTATAGTTGTCTATAGCTGTCTAAAGTGAGAGTGTTTTACCTTGGGAGAGGGTCCACTGATTGAGCTTTACATGGTACATAATAGAACGCAGCTTCCAGTGCTGAACCAATGGGTAACCAGTGACCTCACTGTAGTTTACCATACCTAAAATAAACAGAGGATCAGAAAATTTCACAATTAATTACAAAGAAATAGCAAGTAACAGAATTAAGCATGAAAATTTAAGTAGAAAGACTGAAATAGTATTTTCTTGTAAAATGTACTCCAGTAAATTGTGTTTTATTTAAACATTCATCAATATTTTTGACCCATTTTCCTGGATGAGAAAGATTTTAAATTTTATATTACTTCATTACTTTACTTTTTTCTGTACTTTTAAGAGCGTGTTAACATATAGATCATCTGAAAGGTAACGCACGTGGACTATAAGCCACCAAACTTTAATTATGATTACACTGGGTCTTTAAAAATAAATGTAAGTTAATTGAAACTAAAGGGTTCTGCTTTGTGCTGTGTTGACAGTTGATGCAGAGTAAATGTGGATCTCTTAATACACTGACAATCCCAGTATGAAATTATTTTGGAATAGTGTTTGCTAATCCTAACCTTGCTCAATTGGGTGCATTCTCTGCTCTTCATGAGCGCATGACTGCATTGCTGCAAAATGCACCCTGATCTACTGTTGCTCCAAAATCACAGTATTAGGATTACACAAAATGAAATGAGACACAAAAACAGTTTTTCTGTCAATTCCAAAATTAGTCCTGAAAATGAATGCATTCACTTGAAACTAAAATAATAATACAGGATTTCTGATACGTTTCTACACATTGAGAATAAATCACACAAATGAAATTTGTTGTGTAAGAAGATAAGTGTTTCACAGAAAATTCTTACCAGAGGATTATTATTAATAGAAGACACAGAGTAGCTCAGCAGATTAGTGTGAATGAAATCCTTTGCGCCATTTTTCATTTATCATTCCAACTCTCTTTAACATAAGAGCTATCGCTTTTTTTTTTTTACCTACGGTTACCCTGTGAGCTAAAATCTCACATATCGCCATATGTTGAGTGGGCTGTGTAATCAATCATCTCGTCTCCTAAAGCAACTGTCAGCCATGCCTTGCCATCTAGGGAATACACAGCCGTGTTTCAATTTAACCCCACCTTAATATATGGCACATCTGGTTGATCGCAAAAATTCAAAGCATATCCGGTCTGCAACATGCTGGTTGGGCATGAGTGCATATTGCTTTCTAAACTTGATCTGACACTTCTTTAAAAATAAAGCCATTCTGTTCTGTCTGTAAAAAATTAATTCTTCTTGATATTATCATGGATTTGCTTCGCTGAATCACTTTAGACCAGCGCTAACATACCAATGATTGATTTGCAGAAATAATGAATTCATAATATCTGTAAGCTGTTGATAGGAGGAATCCCTTTATAAACAGAGCACAGGTGCTAGAGACAAAAGCACTACATCATCAGCTCAAAGCATTTTGTCTTAATGAGCGGGACATTCTCAGACTCTTAATGAGAATGACAGACACTGAGTATGTATACAAGTACATGCTGATACGCTCAATAACCAGACAATATGTAAGGTCATATAAACATCTTAAACTGTTCTTTTATCAAATACTTACATGGTTAAAGCAAAACCCAATTGGCACACGTTTTTGCCTTTTTCATGAGTCAGGCATGGTTTAAAAAATGAAAAGTTCTCATACTAATCCATTAGCATTATGCTAATATGTATACTAGCCTGATGTCGTAATCAATATTTTCATTTTTATTCCATATACATTTTTTTCCCAGCAAGGATGCATTAATTTGATCAAAAGTGGAAAAAGGAACAATAACGACTTTTACATTGTTACAAAAAAAAATAAAAAACATACTACTACTAATAATAAATGATTAAAAAAATCCCGAAAACAGTGAAAAGTTTGGAATAATTTACATTTTTAATGTTTTTAATGTAGTCTCTTATGCTCACCAAGGCTGCATTTATTTGACCAAAAATACAGTAAAACCAGCAATATTATGAAATATTATTACAACTCAAAATAACTGATTTATATTGTAATACTGTATATGTTAAAATCTAATTTATTCCTGTAATGACAAAGATCATTCGTGATCATTCAGAAATCATTCCAATATGCTGATTTGATGCTCAAGGAACATTTCTTATTATTGTCAATGTTTAAAACAGTTGTGCCGATTTTTGTGGAAACTGTAATGCCCTACCATTCAAAATTTTGGGGTAAGATAAAAAAAATAATTTATATATATATATATATATATATATATATATATATATTTTTATTATATATACAGTGGGCACGGAAAGTATACAGACCC
>NW_015505200.1:3382214-3393478 GCF_001515645.1 Sinocyclocheilus grahami | reverse complement strand
AATACTTTTATTCAGCAAGGATGCATTAAATTGATCAAAAGTGAGAGTAAAGTTCTAAAAATTATATAACAATGATTTGAGTTATCAAGCTTCTTTTGTCATAGTTATTCGTATTTTGTTCATGTAAACACACTTATTTACTCACTAACACAATTGAACAAAGAGCCCAATTCGTTTGAAGCATAACACCTCCAAATCCATACGTTCCTGTGCTCTCTGGGGCAGACGGCTTTCTAACACGGAGCACAAATGTGATGAATAAGCTTCTAAATGTGCTGCTCTTGCACTATCCTCACCTTGTGCAGTTCCCACTTAAAACCATCCAAAAGAGAACATGCATGTGCCCCTGTAGAGTGCGGCAGTGTCAGTGCGGTTCACGTCAGAGTTTGGATAAATGATAACAAGCGCCTAGCACACAGCCCCTCTTTTCTTTTTACTCTACTAAATCTCTCTGCTTCAGAGGGCCATATCTCCTTTTTACCCCATCGGCGCCTAACTCTCATTGTCTGACAGAATGATTAATATGACAGAACTTCACATCACAAACACAAGTTCAGAGGCTGCAGTCATCTTTGCCATTCTGCCACATGCCTTTGGGTGGTGGCATCATTAGCCAGGAATGATCAGGCATGCAGGCAGACAATCAAGGCCCACCTTACTATTTAAATCTGAAAGTGAGCACACAAAAAAACAACAAGCCTTAAAGAGCAGGTCATATGGTATTTTAGAGTGTCCTAATATTGTGTTTGAGTCCTCTACAACAGGTATAAATGCATCTAAGGCCAGAAAACATAATTTTTAACAACGTAATTTTCTCAGAATATACATCTAATATTTTGCCAACGATTTTTAAACGATTCGTTCCAAGCAAGTTCGGAGGAAACCCCTCGCTTCCATAAGCCTACTCTGCTCTGATTGGTCAGCTGGCCAAGCCTGTTGTGATTGGCACAGAGAGGAGTCCTTGAGCAAGTTAGCGAGCGCTACCATTGACACAGCACCTTTGCATAAAACAATAACATAGTGCTCCAATCCGTTCTTATAATAATGGCATAAAATACAAAAACACTTATGCAAGCGAATCGTGCCCACAGCTAAAGTTTAGCTGTTAAACTGCAACGTTAAACACTTAAAACAATAATAGTGGATACGTTAGCCGAGCGCTAATGTGACTAACTGATGAAACGATACAGTTTGTAAACCAAAAATATGTCTACTGTAATGTTTGAAGAACGACAGACAAAAGACTCTACATTAATCGACATTCCAAGGAAATAGTGGGTTCACAGCGAATTATCAGAACTAACGTATTTCAGTAAGACAGTAATATCGTGCTTTACCTGGAAACCTAAAGCTGCACTAGGTATACATCACATATTAGCAAAAAACTTTTGGATATTTTGAGCACTCAATTGAAAATGTGCACATAACGTATCAATCTTACAGGTTGTGGTTCGGAGAGCTTGTTAGTCCAAATAAAGAAGATTTGAAGCCGACGAAGATAAAAGCCAAGATTAGAGAAGTCCTCCGTAAAATGCTGAGCACACAACAGAAGGTTTGAATTGCATTTCTGTGGTATCCTTGAACACAGCGTCTTCTCCACATGATGTAAACACACTAACTAGCGGAAGTGTTTGTGGGCAGAGCAGATATGTTACCCAGTGACGTATACCAGTAACAGTCAAAAGATTTGAAAATATGACAACTCGTTAAGGCAATTCAGAATCAACTCTCTCTTTTGAGAGACAATATCTTTATTTATCATGCACCTTTTTGATGAATAACTTTGCAGAATGTTTTCATTTAAGGATAGCTACGTTATAAACTGCAAAAGAGATATTTTTCAAAAACCCATATGACCTGCTCTTTAAATAAACACACACCCTTATGCATCAGTTTACAAGGTCTGAACAAATGTACACACATTAATGTACACACTGTCAGACATATATCAAAGTGACAAGACAAGAGAGAATCTTAATATGAAATGGCAAGCACTCTATGCCCTGAACAGTGGGGCGACAGCCCATAACTCATGAAGGTGTGGGCAAATCTCCCTGTTTAAAATCCTCTCACTGGGAGATTCACACTAGGCGCATTTCCATTACAGATTTGCGCAAATCTTTGGCGATATTTTATAAATGTCGATAAAAAGGTATTGCGAAATGACGGCGTTTCCATTAACCAATGTTATGAGACTTAAACGTAACCTTTTGCCTCTGGCGATAAGTCATGGCAATGGATTTTGGTGGGATTTTGGCTATATTTATTCAAAGGAGGCTTATGCGTGTATCTTTACAGAAGCAGCAAAGAGAGCCGCTTCAGAAACATGCGTGGCGCAGCTGGAATAAACCATAGCCTGTATAAAAACATAAACACAAGCATTGAGTGGCCGCGATCAGCTTCAGTGACCGTATCAGAGCCACACTGCACCGCAGACGTGTGCAGTGTAAATTGTCTAAGCATTAATAGTAGGGAAAGCCCCTTATACTGGAGCGCGGCCACTTATGAAGTGTTTCTTGGAGGTTATAGTACATTGAAGAATGATCATATGACTTTTTACATACGCCATGTGACCTGTAAATGCGAAAAAGCCGTTTCCATTGCAGGTTTGCGAATTATTACTTTTTCGCATTGCCTGAAAAACCACCTCATGCGAGCGTAAAAACTTTTTTGCAATATATAGGCGTTTTTGCGATATATGGGCGCGTTTCCATAAGTCGTATTTTCAATTCGCAATTTCAATGTGCGCAATTTGAAGGGTAATGGAAACGCGCCTAGTGACAACCACTGGTAGTAGACATGCTAGCGGAAGACATGGTATGGCTCATGAAACCCCATTATCAGCTGCACCCTGAATTCACTCTTGGATGAGCAAAGGAACGGGTGACTACAGCGGAAATGATTGAACATTTGGATGTACCTCAAATCACAACAGGCTTATCTAATAGAGGGCTAATGGTGAAGCTGTGAAGTCGACTCAAACTCAGCACTCTGATGAGAAAAAAAGGGGCTAAAAAATCACTTTAGAAAGTTTCATGTGGTAACATCAAAATTAAATTGTTATGGAGTTAATTAAGTGAAAACAGAAGTGAAACAACCTTATACATTAAGTTACATGTAAAGTATTTTTTAAGGGTAAGATCAGGTGAAAGCGGTCATTTTTTTAGAGTTTAATGCTGTGAAATATTTTTTTAAAAATCTAATCTGCACTACAAGTGTCAAAACTGTACATTATAATAAAAACAATATAATATTGTACACAATAGTGGGAGTGGAGTGTTGGAGTACAATGCTGACATGGCTGTTATGTCAAGTTAATGTTTTTAATGGGTTGACAGTCAGATATACACACATCCCAAAACATGGCATAGAAAAATCAACAACGGTTTCAATCAACCAATATAACTTTAAATAATTTAAACTTAATTTTATTTTAAAAAATAATCTGTGCACTACACTTTTACAGCTAATCCATAAAAAAATTATATTTCCTTTACGCAAATTGAAAGCAATTATATATTACAATAAATACTGTTGTGTCAAATTCTGGCAATAGTTTACAGTGCAATTTTCGCTAAATTTAATATAAAAACCAGTTAATTGCTTAGTTGTCTCAGCACATCATGCTGGATAGGACAGTATTTTAAACTGAACTTGGATACTTTACCTTTAACACCTTTGAATCCTATTCATCATTCAAGTAAGGCAACTCATTAAACCAGTCATCTGAGAAACTGACAGAACTTTCTTTTAAATTAAAAAGACACCAAGATATCACATTTTCAGCAGCATAAGCACACATGTAAAATGAAATGACAGTTTGCAGGCTGTGTTCTTATGTGCTGTCAATGACGCTGCGAGGTGTAAATATGTGAAAACACAAGTATATTCTAATGTTTCTGGTTAGTAAAGCTACTTAGTGACATTTAAGAGTCATATTGTGTCTGACTGACATTTACCGCCCTTCAAATTAGCATACATGAAAGACGCATACTTCTGAGTGCATCCTATAATTGAGTCAAAAAGTCATGCTAACAAATTAACACAGTAAACAATTTGGCCAACAGGACACTATCTGTCAAGAGGATCTATCTGTTCCTAATATAGATGCTCGAGGAGGAGCGGACACTTCTTAACCGATCAAGGTGACACACTTTCCCTCTCAGCCACACTGAGGGACGTCTCTGTCAGAATCTCCAGACATCAGAGCAGATAGCTGCCTCGGTGCTTTACTGGTCACTGGGCCATATGCTGCCATTCTAATTGAGAGGGACTTTGGGAGAGGGACTTTGTGCTCCAGAATGAATCACTGCCACTCAGACTGATGTCAGTGATCAACAAGGGTTCTCCAAACCAGCAAGACCACAGGGAGAATGGAATATGTTGACACCACCACAGCTGTCCGTATCCTTAACTAGACATGAACTTATGCACATAAGTTTCTTTCATTCAACTCATCACCCTAGAACTTCCAGATCCCCTGAGATGTCAAAATTGGGGTGTTTGCATCGACCAAAGGCATCTGAAGGGCCACCCGTGAAGGATCCAGGGCCCCATGCTGTGGCACCCACTGTATTAATTATCACATCTAATGTTGTTGGCTAATTAATTGACATTTACATCAGGAAATGGCTCCAGCAATTCTATGCAATTAATCAGTGTCAAAGAATAAATTAAACCCCAAATGTGATTATCATTGAGGACTGCGCCCAAAATTGAATTTTAATGGGGCTCCCTTTATCTTTCTCTCTGTGTATGCCACATCAAGTTCTGTTTTTAACTGAAATTATGAATTTATTCCACACTGTTGTCAAAAAAAGCATATAAGTAAATATAGTAAAACAACAGAAGTTGCTTAGATGATGGTTGAAATGAATATAACATGTCTGCATACTCTTAATTCCATCCACAAAAATGACAAAAAGATTATTTATTAATTAGGAGATGCAATTAGCAGTAGAAAGGTTTAAGCTCCTACATTCTGTAGAACATTCACACACAACTGGATTCCAGTTTGCACAATTATAGAATAAATATCAGTGACATTCGTGAACTGCTCAACTCGGCTTGTAACACAAGCTGGTGTAATACAAGGGAGAAAAATGTCACATTGCCTTAGCAACTGTTCTGGGGGCATGTAAGCTAAAGAACAAGTCAAAATGTGAACACTTTTTAAATTATAGCGGAACACGCAACGCTTTGTGTCTGACTTTACCCTCCGATTCATTTTGAATTGAACTGAACAATTAGAGGAGGGTATAATTTTCTTGGCATTCGGCAAGTGCAGCGTTACGGTAGAAAGAAATTCCACATTTGTATATTAATAAGTGACAGATTCAGCAGACTAAACAAACAGCAAAAGCACAACACACTGACTCTGAGAAGCATAAACTATAAATAAACAAAGATGAAAAGGAAATGTGATGTATTCTGAGATCACATATCAATTAAACATGAACTTCACAAATCATCCATAGGCTCTGTGACACATCTACTCGAAAACAGAGAAATAAACATCCAAAATGCAGGACTATTAGGCCAAAGCTCTTTAACAAAAGGCATTTGTCTCCCCCTACAAGAAAATAGTGTGGAAATGTTTCAAAGATGGAAAATTGCATGTTATCTTGTTGAGATGTTAAAAGTTAGTGCTCAACTAGAGATAAAGTTGAGGGCAAGCTTTTAACACCTTATTCTTGAGTGTAGTGTACAATGGCTTTGTAATAATAATTAAAATGCATTAATGCAACTTATTTGATGTCCTATGTCCTATGTTTCCAATAAACTGAGAAAACAAATGATTGCACAAAATGGACTTACGAGTGGTCCAAACCTCTCAATATTTTACAGATATTTTATGTACTATAGAAGTAACAATGATGTTTAGAAATGTAAGGTAGAGATTAAGTACTGAAACAGGTCTCAATGTTTACCTGGGAGGAAGTACCGGGAAAATAACATCAACTTTATAATACAAATACAGAGATGACATACATGTTAATAAAACAAAAACACAATTCATGATGGTACTATAAGACTATTGAGTGGCTAAGTTAATGTATAAAAAGATTGCTTTGCTGATGCCACAGGCTGGCTTGGGAACTGACTGGAAATGATCCCCTGGAGGTGTGACCTCCTCTTCCAATTCCAATTACTGACAGGTCTAATAAAGTATGGATAGCACGTAAAGTTCCCAATGTGAAGAAAACATCCTAAAGGAGCACCTGTCATAAAAAGCATAAACATGAACCGTGTTCTGTATTCTGAGACTACAACAAACAAATACTCAAGTGGAAAGTCATTAGAGTTTTATTTTTATTGTTTATTTATTTTTACAGGGAGGTATTTTGTACTGTGGTTTATTGGAAAAAATCACAGACTGTATTGCAATTAAGCAAATTAATCAACTCCTGGGTCAACATGCTAATTTGATGTAAGCTTGCATCTCATTTACAAGAGATGCAAGTCTAAATCGTTATTTATTAAAGATCTGCTTCCTGCTCAAAATACATATGTGGTCTGGTCAAAGACTCCCTCAGGGAGTTTTTTTCTTCTTCCTCCCTGTCTTGGCTTTCTGGACCCTTACATACAAGTGTGGCATTCAGAATTGAACTGTTCATGCATATTAAATCATAGTTCAATACCTGGATTTGAATAGTAAACAGAATGCAGAACTTTAAATTTAAATCTTAATGCAAGGAAGCAAAATTAAAATAATTTAATAATAGTTTATTTTTAAACTAGAAAAACTAAGTTTTTTGACAGACAGACAGACAGACAGACTGTTTTATAACTTTGGAAATTAATTTACACAGTATAGATATATAAACATATTTAATACATCACATATACTTAACATATGTACTTTATAATATACACTGAAAAAATGGTGTAGAAATGATTTTCACTCAGAAATTGCTTGTAAATATCACAATAAATTACAAAGAAACAGCAAGTAGCAGCACATTGAATTAAAAATTAGAATTTTTTTGTAGAAAGACTGAAGTAGTTTTATTATATACTCCAATAATGTTTGTTTTATTTACAATAATTTTTACAGTGTATATAATTACTTTGTATATTAACAAAATAAGAACACCTCATTTCCCAGAAAGCATTGCTTTATTTATTTTTCAATATATTCCTCTTCTTCTTGACATTCCAATTCAAATTCCAACTCATGAATAGAAAGGAAGCCAAATCTTCAATTCTGAATTGTGCACATCCTTGTAAAACACTGCAGATATACTAGAGCTGAGAAATAACAGATAACAAATAACAAGCACACAAAGTAATAAATCACAGAAGACACAGACAAAGTTTTAAAATTCACAGCAAGGTCACCTATCAACTCACAACACCTTCTGCTAGACAGCAAAACTGTCCATGACAGAACTCAAGCAGAAATAACACACTGTCAAGCACTAAAAGCACGGTAGATACTCATCGGTTCCACTTCTTCCCGTGTAGCACCTAGGAAACCTAGACTGAAACTGCAAGGTGGTATTCGCACACATGAGCAGTGATGAAAGAAGATCCAAACATGAAACAGGAAATCTCCAGCTCATCGCTCCTGCCAGGCCATTTTTTTGGATTACAGGAACTCCCACTGCAGAGCATCCACAAAGGCCTAACTTGATTGGATCCATCCGATTAAATCTGGACCTTGTCACTTCTGTGCCATCTTCAAGAGCTGCATTCGGGAGATTGCCCAAGCACAGCTAATTCTTAAGAAACGGTGAGAAATCCATGTGTCAGCCATTTCACTCAACTCTCTTTGCAGCCTCCTTTGTGTTTGATGATCAATGGCATCTATTCATCCTCTACTCACCACCCGTGGTGTTTTTGCATCATGTAATGTGTGTTTTGAAGTAATTTCTTCTAGTATTTTTATTCCGATTGCCATGAAACCGTGCTGGCGTGCATATGTCTTTGAAAGAAACCCCAGGCGAATTCTATGTCACAAAGACAAGTGTTGCTTAACCCGGACATCCCCACCCTCAAAGAATCTCCATCTGTGGCCATGAATGTGAGTCACCATTTGCATCAGGAGGCAAAGATGATTTCCCTCCTTTCTTTCTTCCAGCAGGAAATCTGCTTAGTGCCAATGTGCTTTCTACCTGCATTCCAATTAAATCAAGATATATTTGCCTTTCAAAGCTTCTCGGCCTTCTTCCTTTCCCATTGGAATAATTGATGGAGTCCTCTGGTTCTATGATGAATGACTTCCAACCCAGAGATGAATAGAAAGATGAATGTGTTGCCCTGAGAGGGTTGGGAGGAACGGCTCCAGGAGTGCTGACATAGTGACAAATACACTGACCGTCGCACCAACTTGCCCAAATCAGCAAGGGAGGGTGGCAGAGGCCTGACAACTTCAACGACCGCTCGGGTATGTGCCACTTGCCTGTACCGTACCCAATTACCTGAGCTAGTAACTAATTTAACCTCAGGTGAGTTTCAGAACTGACGGCTCGAGACAGTCCAGGGAAAATCACAGCGATGATGTATTAAGGGCATAGGCGAGAAACAAAAGCTTATCTTAAAACAGGAGCTTAAACATTTTTTTTATCCCACTTCTTAAATGCTGCCACAAAGAATTTTGCAACAAGGTTGTTACAAGAATGAAACACTTTATTTAAAACTTGACTGTGACTTAAATGGACAATAAAATCCAAACGAAACAAGGAAACATGAATTCCTGTAATTTCCCACAAATCACATTGACTATGGTTCAAAAGTTTGGGGTAGATAACATGTTTTTATGTTTTTGAAAGAACTCTATTATGCTCACCATTTGTTTGATCAAAAATAAAAACAGTAAAAATTTAAGTAAAACAGTAAAACAACTGTTTTCTGTTTAATATATTTTAAAATGTAATTTAGTCCTGTGATGGCAAAGCTGAATTTTTAGGAGCCATTTACTCCAGGCTTCAGTGTCACATGATCCTTTAAATATGGATTATTTGATGAATTGTAAGTTCAAATCAATAGCATTTATTTGAAATCGAAATCTTTTATACTGTCACTTCTGAATGAATGAATGCATGAACGAATGAATGCATAAATGAATGCATGAATACACAATGAGAAAGATAAGGTATGAACACAGTATAATAATAATCACAAGGTAAATGAACTGAAGGAATCAAAGAAAACACAACTTACACAGATGAGGCCAGACACTGAACACTGAAAACACAGGAACTTAAGTCAAGTCAAGTCAAGTCACCTTTATTTATATAGCGCTTTTATCAATACAGATTGTGTCAAAGCAACTGAACAGCATTAATTAGGAAAATAGTGTGTCAATAATGCAAAATGACAATAGTAAACACAAATTTTTCAGTTAAAGACAAGACTTAAGTACTAATACAGCAAGGATACTTAATGATACACAGCTGAACTGAAATAACTAATCATATCTGTAACAATGACAGCTAAAGAGTGGCGGGAAAACTGAACAAAGGAAAAGAGGAACTAAGGGTTTTAAGGTTAGGTCTTTTTTTTTTTTGCAAATAACAAATCTTACTGACCCCAAACATTTGGTGTTGTGCATCAGCCAATCAGAAACATTCATTTGCATGTTCAAGACAACTGTCATTAGTACAGTACAACTGAAAGGGATAATTCACCCCAAAATTAAAATTCTATTATCGTTTATTCACCCATTTCAAACCTGTATTACTTTCTTCAAACATTTTTCAAAATATCTTCTTTTGTGTTTTCCAGAAGAAAGAAAGTCACAGGTTTGAAACGACATTATGATATTATGTCTTATTTAAATTTTTCTGTTTAATTGCCTTTTGTTATACATTTAAATTGACTGTAACAGCCTCCAAAATAATCTTGCATAACACAAAAATAGCTTGACTTGAATCAAGAGCTCCGATTGGAGAGCTCCGCACTGAAACACCTGCCTCATATGCCTCCCTCCCAGGACTGCAGCACGTCCCACTGCAATAGATAAATAACCTCTGTCTTCACAGCCAAGGCCTCAAGCATGACTGACAGAGGATGACTCTTCTAGATTACCCATTTTAATCTTCCCGCAAGTATCCAATATGACCTCTCATAAGTCTCACCTGATGCCATGACCATTATGTCTGAAGACCAGCTATGCCAACCATTGTTTCATTGAGATAATGCACCTGCACTCCCCGGAAGCTCAAGCAATATTACAGACCCACACCAGACCATTTCATATACTTGTGACCTTTAGATTGGATTACAAATTGGAGTTGAATGGTGGTTAGGGAATCAAGTTAGCCATAATAAAATTGCTGTAAAATGTGATAAATGTCAACTTTTCCTTCTCTAAATTTAGCACCGGGCAAAACTAGCTGTTCAACAACTAGGGCTGGCAATTGTGTGAAGTGTTCATTTTCCACAATTAAAAAAATAAATAGTAATAATAAAATAAAATAAAACAATTAAAAAAAACACACATTTAGTCATGCTGCTCACACTGCTAAAATAAAAATACATATTTTTTTATTTTTCCGACATAACATACCTAAACATCCTTAAAACAAGACAAATTTACATGAGAAGTGAAAGTGAAAGTGATGTGACATGTGGCCAAGTATGGTGACCCATACTTGGAATTTGTGCTCTGCATTTACCCATCCAAAGTGCACACACACAGCAGTGAACACACACACCGTGAACACACACCCGGAGCAGTGGGCAGCCATTTTTATGCTGCGGCGCCCGGGGAGCAGTTGGGGGTTCGGTGCCTTGCTCAAGGGCACCTCAGTCGTGGTATTGAAGGTGGAGAGAGTGCTGTACATTCACTCCCCCCCTACAATCCCTGCCGGTACGAGACTCGAACCCGCAACCTTTTTGGGTTACGAGTCCGACTCTAACCATTAGGCCACGACTTCCCCAGGTGTGAGGTATTAAGAATTATTTTTTTGTGTACAATCATACACCTCACTAAATTACCTTGTTATCTTAATTTACTTGAAAATTATTTACTAAGAAATTTAAATAAATAAATAGAAATAAAAAAAATCTAATAAACATATTGACTTATGAAGTCACCTCTGTGCATGTCTATTCAGCGCTTTACTGTCTTTGAATTAAAATGGTCTTATTTTATTATCGAATTTACTCTCAATTTGTACGTTTTTCTTCTCATCAAGTGCTAATAAATGCAATTTGCATTTTAAATCAGCGTGTTATGTAATTAAAAAAAAAATATATATATATATATATATATATATATATATATATATATTTTCGTGTGTGTGCGAGGGATCTGG
>NW_015505200.1:3380151-3381963 GCF_001515645.1 Sinocyclocheilus grahami | reverse complement strand
CATTTATGATTCGTCATAAATATTCCCCTTTTTAGAGCTAATAAATAATAATAAACGTTACAATATATATATATAGTTGATTGACCCTAGTAGCAACTCCAGATTATGCATCTTAAATACAAATTCAGTCTAGATTTTTTTAGCAATGCATAAAGTGAAGAATGATCCAGATCTGTTCAAGGACTTATGACAAGATACACATGAAAATATATAATATATAAAGAAACAAAGATATACGAATTACATAACATGCTGTAGCAGGCAATAGCTGCCGGACAAAGAAAACAAACAAGCACACATGATTTCTATTCTGTTTGGCCTTTTCCTGCTGTTTATTTTACATCAGACCTTAAGGACTATAATCCTTCATTCTTTGGCAGTATGATATGGGTGGCCGAAGCCAGAGGGGAAGAGTATGATGAAAGACGTCGCATTCTGAAGCCTCATTTGAAGGTACAGGATTTCCCCGCTCCTCCCTTTTTTTTCATTAACGGGAGCATAAAAGTTTATTTAGGGTAAGGGACTGCCGTTCAGAATATTGTACCACGGTAAACTCCAGAGGGGAGTCAGATTGGTCAGCTAATGAGTCCTGACAGAGGCAGCAGCGTCCAGAAGCTCCTGAAAAATTATTTTGTTAATATCCTCTCCGTTTTCTGCCTCTTCATCATCCACTGGCAGGAGATAATGTGAACCAGTCGAGTGTTTGCAAGTTTTAAGAAAATGTATAGCATATGCGAACAAACACAAACACTGAAGATGGATGTGGAGCGTCATGACCTGAAATACTTGGCTTGATTTAGAATAATATTTCCTTCTTAAAAAACAATTAAGCAATAAAGTACTATAGGCTGTACTGTATTATGATGTGCAAGTATATGTGCTGTGCATTGAAGCCACGACCTGAACTGTTTTCTAAAAGCTGTTTTAGCATTAGAAATGCTAAATTGACTTCTTGTGATCATGCTAAGCAAGAAATCCAAGTGAAGAGAGTTACTATTATGAATTTGGCAGCAAAGAGGAGGAATTACTTAAATAAGGCCAAGGGCAAGATTAAGAGGCTTATTTAAGACAAACATTTATAATCTCTAAGACTAACAAGAAGTTGTCAAAACACTTGGATTGACAAAATTACAGTTTGTTTATATAGCTCTTGATAGAAAAAAAACTACGCAAACAAACAAAATAAAACAATACCAAATACATAAAATGCAAACCACAAAAAATGGAGATTAAAAATAATAGTTTTAAATATCAAAGGATGAGTGGATATAACAATGCATTTTGTCCAGTATTACTCATATTTATGTACATTCTCAAACAGAAATATAAATAAATATATGATAAAATTGTCATATACCTGTATATAAAATATTCATATTTGTGCTATTCAAATGTGCACTCGTTCTTTCATTTTTGTTAATATTTTCACAAAGTTTTCATTCTTTTTGGTCTTCTATTGATATATACACAGTATAACTCAGCACTCTGAGCCAAGAGAACACAACACCAAGCTCTATGCATGAGTCATTGACTGACCAGATAAAGCCTTTTAGCCCGTTATTTCATGAGGTGGCCTCAGTGAAGCAGTTATAATATTTATCATAAGATATTGTCACTCAGCTTATGTAACACTGCTAGCGCCAACACCCCCAAATAACACTGCTCCTCAAATGAATAAGGTAACAGATTACACAATCCATCCATTTGAACTGTTTTTAAACCTCGTAATACAGATCTGTATGTACATACATATATATATATATATATATATATATATATATATATATATATACATATATACACTCAGAGATT
>NW_015505200.1:3345411-3379976 GCF_001515645.1 Sinocyclocheilus grahami | reverse complement strand
ATATATATATATATATATATATATATATATATATATATATACATACATTTAGCCACTGAGATGCTGAGTGATTGATCAGGAATTCATAGGTTCTTACCAGTCAGGTACTCTGGATCAGGTACTGGGTCAGACAGCTCCTCATGACACTGGGCTTCAGTCGGCACAGACGCAACCACCATGCCATCCGGGAGCTGCTGCTCGATGCCACGGGCAAAGTTCTTCTGCCTAGACAGCAGAAGATAAAGGAGACAATCTACTCAAAGCACAGTCTCATGTTCATCCATCTGTCACTCACACAAATCCTACATTTCTGGCACATCATTGTAGCAAAATCTACAGAAAAACATATGAGCAGCATTGTCCGTTAAAAGCTCATACGTTAGTGTTTACTGGCTATTTTGATGTACATTATCCATAATTTACAATATTTTTTTTCTTCTCTTCATTTAGCATTATTGTTCAAATGGTTTTCATTTTATTGATCAAATTGCCATGAAACATCACCTTTTTGCACTTAGCAGGTCATTTAAATAAAACATATAAAATGTATAATATTAGGCAAAGGCTATTTGTGTGTTATTTAAGTGCACTAAGTGCAAATAGCTTTAGATGTTATTTACACTAAGTGAAAATAGCAGTATTTTCTTTGCACTAAGTGTAAATATTGTTAGATGCTATTTATATATTTATACTTATTACAAATAGTGGCAAATACTATTTTCACCTCAGTGTATTATAGGGCATTGTATAACAGGATGCTACATATTCAGTGTATATGATTCTATTTATTAAAGTCATAAATTAATGCTGGCTTATTAGGAACTTGAGGTGGATTTGAACTCTTGTCAGTCTCTATTTGCACTTAGTAGAAATAGACATTCTATGTATTTGTTAATATTTGGTTTAGATAAAATATAATTTAAAACGAAGGAGTGAATAAAGTGTAAGTGGATAGGATACATTTGAAATGGTGTTAAGAGATTATTTTTCATAATATGGCATAAATATCACGGGGAAGCATTAAAAGAAGGTAGAGGAGCTCAAAGAGAACAAGAAAAAGCAAACTGAAAAAAGCAGTGCACAAAAGAATGACTGTATATCTAAATTAGATCTGCTGAAGTACTATAGACTTGAGGAAAGAGTAAGAAAATACAGTTTGAGTTTAAACAAGAAAATAGAGGGGAAAAAGTGAGAAGATGGGTTTCAAAGCAATGTGAGCAAATAATAAGTATACATCGGACAGAAGGACTGATGGAAAGGGATAAACTGACAACAGTGAAAGACACAAAGATGCACAAACTCTGCATTCTGCATAGAAGCTCTGACTCAATTTCTCTCTATGTATCTTAAGTTAGATCAAGGTTAATGTATTCTGGGACCGAGTGTATACTGAACAATGCGATATAAAAAATGTATGTCAAAGAAAAGTATGAATAAAAGAAGAATAGGAGAATATAGAATAAACTCTTTCCTTTTCAAGGAAAAATAAGCACCTAGAAAGCACACCAGGGAAATACATAGAATGCAACAACATTTTAGAATGATGCCTACTAGAGCATCTAAATGAGCGAGCATTCAGAAAATTGTGCCAGGCAACATTATACAATCGATATCTTTTTTTCAAGCATTATTGTCATATCCAACTAATAAAGTGGACTTGGATGAAATAATTATATTATCTCTAAATAAACAGAGCACTGTATAAATAATTGGGCTTAAACGGGAGAGAAAAAAAGCCAGAGGCTTGCAATATGCCCTTAATCTTAATATGAGAATGAAAAGTGGCTGAAGTGGAACAGACTGTCATTTATATTCGACAGACAGTCATATATGTGGAGGTCTACAGTGCTAAATATCCCTGTTTCCTGGATGACTCAAAATGTTGAGCTATTTATAAAGAAAACAGCCATTTACTTGGCTAAATAATAGTAATATCCCCTATTATTTGTAACCCTGAACATAACAAATCAGATTCTACTGATGTATATTAGATTGTAGGTTTTCCAGAGCAAATTAAATCTGGCATAAACCTCAAAACTGTTCCCAAATACGCCCTCTCGGGTGTGCTGGAAGGTACACTGGAGCACATTCTGCAGAAATTTCATTGAGCACCGGGGGATTTCCTCCCCACATCTAATAAAAATGTATAAAAGTTGTTTCTCTCGTCAAACTGGAAGCTCACGCTTCAATAGATACTTGCATATTTAAATATTAATAGCTCTGTGTTATTGCTTGTCAAAATCACATCTGATAAAAGGTTCAGTTCCCCACGGAGTCGGTCCAGCTAAATAGAAATGTGCAATAAACTTAGGGGCCAGTAATTTTAATGAAAATGATGCATGTGGTTCTAAAGTTTCTGAAATTATTACTGGGCAACAATTGTGGCTATAACCTCTGTGAATTAAAATGTCTGAATTTTGGTCCATAGTAATAAAAACAATAAGGCAATATTAAATATAAATGCATTACAAAAATTACAAAAAATAAAATATTTAACAGATAAACTTGCATGTTGTCTAAAGCTTTAAAAGGGTCATATGATGCTATTTTAAAGATAATTATTTTGTGTATTTGGTATAACAGAATATGTTGACATGCTTTAATGTTCAAAAAACACATTATTTTTCAAATACTGTACATTATTGTAGGTCCTCTATGCCCTGCCTCTCTCAAACCCGTTGTTTTCAACAAAGCCCCTTCCTTTGACAAGCGCAGTCTGCTCTGATTGGCTAGCTGACCCAGTGCATTGTGATTGGCCGAACACCACAAGCACGCGTTGGAAATGTAACGCCCCTTACCATAATCGCGAGCTTCAGCTTTCAAAGTAAATATCAAGACAGTTAATAATGTTGTTAGTTTTACCATCAGTTCAAGCCCAAAAGGGCAACAGAGTTGCGTGACAGACACAGTGATGATGCAGTACACAAGCTGCGGTTAAGACAGCTGATGTGCTACGATTTCTGACAGGCAGTTCACTCTCCTGCTATGTGACCCTGTTCCCCTCACACACACACACACGATGCGTTACTCTGCCCTGCGCAAAACTCCGCATTTGAACAGTCAATAGCAAATACTTAAACTAATAACAAAACATACTTACAGTCGCTGATTCAGACGCGCCAGATTGTCATAGCAAAGTCGGAATTTACCCATTTTTTTTTTAGAACAATTGCACAAATTCGAACATCTGGGTTGTGCTGTTCTGTTGTAAATAAATCTTAACCAATGATTCCTAATTGCATCTACTTCCGGAAGGCCAAATACAGTGCTTTTGCTTTTGCACTGAAACACAGCGTCTCCTGACATGGCTGCATCAACACTACTGTTGTTCCTGAAACCACTCCTTCTTTCTTTGCGTGCACATTTGGGCGGCATTATGCTAATATTTCCACATAGTGACGTAGATATGAGGGGCCTGTTAGAACGAGCCGTTTTAGGTAGGCATGGTTGACTTTAATCTCTTTGGATTTGAGACTTTTGTCTTTGCAACTTTCTGTAAAGTTCTTCTTTATGCACCAAGAGCTTGTAACACTCCAAAGAGAAAGGAGAAATTGAAATTGCATCATATGACCCCTTTAAATGCTTGTTACTTTCCCTGTGTAATTTTCTAAAACAAACAGACTGCATACTGAAAAGTCTCCTGAGAAAAACCTCAGTCGCGACGCAACTTCATTAATCATGTGCGTCGACAATGAATGGACATACAAGAGGGAGATTTCAGCAATAATATCTAGCAGCACGGTAATTATAGACAGAACATGCACGTTTTATAAGATGCTCTGGGCATCACAGGTGGGATTATCTGTCGAATGAGAATAAGGGGAAAATATAAATCATTTAAAATACACAATAGAAAAATGGTTAATGTAAAACTAGGTGAACTGCTGTTGTCCAGCAACAGCTGATGGCAGATTCTAATAATAAGAGTATAACACAGAAGACGTCTTTAAAAGCATCTGGAAAATGAAAAATAAAATCTGCAGCAAGTATGTTTAGTTTTCTTTCGGTTTAAATAAGTAAGCTGTGTGAAGTTGATGAAGTTGACATCCCATTTCAGGCAAGATAATGAGATATCCAGTTATCAATTAATATCATTAAGAGATGATTTCACGCATAATTAATCATAATATGTAAGGCCGAAGAAATTAATCTAGAATGGCAGAATTTTGAGCAAGTATTTTTAGCTTGTTTAAAGCAGAAGTGTGTCATTTCAATGCCACTACACAGAACTGAGGCCGAAGAAGTTTGCCCAAACACTCCACCAACCTGCCGCTGGTCAGTTAAAGAGATGGTTAAGATGCTTGAACAAACAGAAAAATGTTATTACATTATATAATTATAATTAATAATGATTAAAAGTATTGTTTTTTATATAATTCTAAGTATAGAAATTATTTTATATTTTATGTTATAGCTGTGGTAATATCACAGCATACTGAAAATTTGAAATCAACATTCCATTTATAAGAGAAAATTCTAATTATAAGGGAAAGCAAGAAGAGCATTTGAAGAAAAAAAATGAGCCATTTGAAAATAGCTCAGACTTCAGGCTTTTAAAAATAATCAGACTGTTCACAGCCTGTGTGTGATGTTTTAATTTAGTGCTGGGAAAAAGGTAGTGCTTTGAGTTTCTTGCTGTGGATAGAAACACCCAACTGGGAGATTTTAAGAGAGGTAGTCCTAATCATGATTCTGCAAAGTCTTAATGAGAACAAAGGGCACTATAAAATTCATTAAAACCAGCTCAAAGCACACTGGGAAGCAATGGAAGTGAAACTGGTTAAGGCTGGAACCCAGAGGAGAGGGAAAGTAATTAGGAAAGGGGACATGTTTTTAGGTGGAAAGTCTCATGATGATAAGACAGAAATCTAAATGAAATCCTGCCTGGCAATGCACAAAAGATATGGAGGAGGAAGTATGCATGGGTATTTTGAATGATCTCTAAAAGCCTGTGTATAGTATATTTAATTAAGATGTCAACAAAATGTTTGCATAATTTACTTTCTTAATTTCTTTGCACTCTGCTCTACAAACGCAATGGTACACAGATATGGACTGCTGCTCAACAAGACTGCTTCTCAACAAGCTAGATAATTTGGCAGCAGTGCCATATGGAGATTCTGGATAAAGACTACAGCACGGCCTTGAGTGTAACATCCAGTGGTTAACTCACACTCAGTGTACCGCATTTGAAGAACGCAATGTGTAAACCCCTATGTATGTGTGTGTGCGTGTGCAAAATTCGAAAATGTGCATTAAAGTTTGGGTTGTCAGAATTTGTATGCCTCCCTTTAATTTTCTATGTAGACGTTCTGATATTCTCTGTAACTACCTATCCAAGATACCAAAAGCAACTGACTACAAATACCCTAGAAATGCCACAGCAACTATCCAAAACAATCCATCCATCCACCCACATACAAAAAGTAAATACCTATATGTATGGCTTGTAAAACCTAAATTTCACGCTTTTAGAATTATTTTAAACTTAAACACCCTAGTAAAAAAGTAATATATTTAAAATACATTTATTGAATGCATACTAAGTATAGATAAAATCTATTAACATTTACTGACAGATAACTTGAGACTTACTGATATAAAAATTATAATTAAACTTTATTTGGCGTACTACTTGCGCACAATGCACATTTCTTAATATTAAGTCTAAAATGTGTTTTAATGTCACTTTTGATGAGAATTGTATGATCTTTGAATAATATACTTGCGTATATTATAGTGTACTTGCAATAGTTCCACTTTAGCACAATCAAATATACTAAGCATATCTTTAATTGTACTTCAGCACTACTTACGCACAATTAAAGTGCATTAAGTACAAAATTAGTTTTTCCAATTTAGCAGACTTTACCAGTTTAGTATAGTACAAATTGCAGGTACAATTGCAGGGCATTTTTATTAAGTACATAAATGTGAAAATGTATGTTTAGTATACTTAGCATGAAATAAATGTATTTCAAATGCATTTAAGTATATTTATTTTTCACTAGGTCAGCAAGCCAAAATCTAGGTTTGTCTTGACAAACTTTACCTGTTATCTTAATTTGTACTTTTCCATTAACACTGAATGGAGGTGCTTAGATTTAAAGCTCCGAATATTAAAATAATGTTCACAAATTTACCAAATTTCTGTTATTATTAGAGAGAAAGAAAGAGAGAATATACAAATACAGATACATTTTTGTGGCAATCATAAAATTGGCACAAAAATAACACTAATGTATTTTTGTAAATGGCACTGTAACCTGTCAATTACTGCTTGGGGAGGTGCCGATTCGGCTTGCAACATGCCAGATGCTACATATCAAAAGACTATGTAGAATTAAAATGATGAGCACGAACATGCAGTTGGCTTCCAAATACACGGTACCAAACTAGGATGAACGAAAAGCTAAATTACGCTGACAATTGGCAAGCACAACAGACTGGTATTTTGAGATGGACTGGAATGGACAAATTCTTTCACTGTCATAATATCTGTGTGCTTAACAGATATAGAGATATGCGTTAGCATTAAAAAAGGAAACATGGGGGAGAAAAAGATTCAAATACAAGCTAGAAGACTGCTTAGGGTTAAAAAAAGAGAGGTTTTGTTTTTGAGAAGGTGATAATATTGTCTCTATCAAAAACAAAAGTAAAGATATTTTGAAAGTCTCTGGGCTCCAAACAATACTGGACCTCACTGACTTTCATTGTTTGGACAAAAAACACTGAAATATGAATACATGATGAAAGAATATTTATGTTTGAATGAAGTGTGCTTTATATAGACACCAAATTGAGACTTTTGCCAAAACACTAAGTTGAACTGAATTGATAATCAGAATTTTCAATATGATCTCAAACTGTTTACTTCAAACACTTCATTGTTCAGATTATCTCGGCTTTGAAAAGAAAGCTTAATAAATCTGACACCCTCGCTGCAATACAGGGCTTTCAAAATGGCATGTTCATCTGTCTAAAAACACCATTAACCTAAAAAGCATCAAACAGGAGCTAATACATTCTGCATTGTCTTTTGGGCAGGTTGTCAAAGGAAATGTGTTGCACCTCACGTTCAGGATTAAACAGCATGAAAATGTAACCATGCCTTTCAGATATGAGTCAGATCGTAAAAGCAGCTGCTGTGTGACAACCCAGACTTGTGGGTAGTAACTTTTGGTGAAGCGCCAAAGGAAAGACACAACCTTGTGTAAGTTTAAAACAGAATTATAAACAACTTCAACCTCTGGATGGGTTTTATCTGGCAGTTGCTTGCTCTTTTCCCTGTTGCATCATTATGGAAAGACATTAATCAGAGTTACTTCTGTAAGTATATGTTTAATTCCTCCTGAATTTATTGAGTGTACATTTCATGCATTTGAAAATATAAATCATTTGTCATTTTACATCTCACTTTCTCTTTGACAGAAGACTCTGGGTGAATTCATTAAACAGTTCTGCATGTAGTCTTGGCACTCAAAAATCCATTAAACATGGCACTAAATATGTTAAAATTGAACTCTAATATTTAAAGTCACTGTCTTTCTTTTCAGTGCATATACCCTTCTTATTATAAACAATATGCAGAAAATCATATTTGTGCTACTGTAAAGCGGCAAAACAGGTGTTAAAATAATTTATTTTGAAGAAAAGATAACTGAAAGATAAAAAAGGGCATTATAACTTGGCATATACACTACTGTTCAAAAGTTTAGGATCGGTAATATTTTTCTAATGTTTTTGAAAGAAGACTCTTGTGGTCACCAATGTTGCATTTATTTGATCAAAAATACAGTAAGAGCAGAAATAATGTGAAATATTATTACAACCTAAAGTAACTGTTTTCTTTTTTTAATGTATTTTGACATGTAATTTATTCCTGCTACGGTAAATCTGAATTTCTGGTCTTCAGTGTCACAAAGATCCTTCAGATCCCTCAGAAACTATACTACTATGTTGATTTGGTGCTCAAGAAACATTTCTTTGTATTGTCACAGTCTAAAACAGTTGTAGAGATTCATATTTTTGTGGAAACAGTGATACATTTCAGTTTCATTAATGAATCGAAAGTTCAAAAGAGCAGTATTTATTTTAAACGAAAATCTTTTGTAAAATTTTGAAAAATAAGATGTATGTCTTTACTGTCACTTTTGACCAATTGATTGTTTCCTAGCTGAATAAATGTATTAATCACTTAAAATAAATGAATAAATAAATAACAATAATAACGTACTGAACTCAAACTGAAATAGTAATGTACAGTATTTAGTCAAGCATACTTTCTGTATTTTAAAGCATCGAGTCAGGAAATCACACCAGATTGTAGAAGTCTGCTTAATCCTCCATATCTGAACATTCACAACCAACTTGTGTGCAAATTGTGTTGAGGTGTTCAGCACATATTATGTGTGTATCGTGCAACTTTAACAGATTTGCATATTTTCTTTAGTGAATCAGGCCCTAAAACAACAGAAACACTGCATACAAATAAATGGCAATACTAGCGAATACTATTTATTCTTATTGAATTCACCAAACAACAGTGAATTCATCAAACGACATTTCATTTCCTGCCGCTGCTGCTCCCGAGCACCAGCATTTCGACTATTTCCTCGGGTCTGAAATTAATTGTCGAAGCCCTGCGATACTCTATGAAGGATTAATGAACATGCCGTATCCTCCTTTTGTTCAACTGAAGATCTAGTAGCTTTAGCTGGCCAAATTAAGCCCCATTAAACCAAACTTGCTTATGGTCACTTTTAATTTGCTCCTCGCCATTCCACATAATTAGAGCTCGCATTAGGCCGAGGCCTCTCAAAAGGTGAAGAGAACCTCACAGAGAGTAAATCCTGAAGCATGAGGGCCAGTTGTGCTTTTCAAAGGCTTTCTAAACCCAACGTCTCTCCGGGTGCCTCCAAATGAGATCAGAGCTTTTGAGATTTGGCTTCTTGATAATATTAACTCTCCTCCCACTATTTCTCCATCAGTCAGGTCCCCCACCTCCCATACCGCACCAATCAAATCATGTGGAGTAAATGGATAAACTGCTGCAGGACACTGCGTCTGGAAGTGCCCGTGTTTAATTTAAGGGCCGTCAATGACTTTGCATGGTGACCTTTAGGTTGAGCTGACCACAGTGCACAACACAGCGCTCTTTTAATTAGAGGAACCTTTAAAGTGTCTTTGTGTGTAACTAGATAAAAATTCTGCTGTGCTGTATTTCACAGGAATTGCGCTTTTATTAAATTAGCCTTGATGATTGGATAGTGTGACTGCAGTGCATTTAAGAACTACAGAACTATATTTCTGACAAATACTGTGTATACAGCAGACTACACTGGACATACAGTTTATGCTATCAATAGTGAAGCAAAAACAAATTCTGTTTTGTTTTTTGGCCATACAAGAAAAGTACATTTATTTGTATTTTTTTCAAATGAAAGAAGTGCACACAGGTTTGGAACAACATGAGGGTGAGTAAATGGTGACATAATTTTCATTTTTGGGTGGAGTATCCCTTTAACTTTACTAAATTATAAACTGTTTGTTGGCCTATGTGGAATTATATGAATGATATATGTATGATGAGTTATATACCTTCAGATGAATTATATATTTATGCACTAGGTTGCTTGGCTAAATAAATAAATAATTCTAGATTATGAATTATATACAGTATTTATGCACAGGGCTGCTTGGCTAAATAAATAAAAACATTATTCTGCATTAAGAGTTACAGGCTTACGAAATGAAATACTTGGTGCAAAGAATTCAATTCACTTTGTTTGTTAGCACAATAGATATTGTTCCAAAGCAGCATTAGAAAGAATGCTGGCAGTTCCAACAACAACAAACAACAACAATTCCCCAAAACATTTAGTAGGTGAAAAAGAAACTTTGCACAAACTCAGAATCGCTTAGTTAAGGCCATCTTATTGCGCTGGCACATATTTAAATATATGTATAAGGCATACTGCATACATAAATGTATCTAAATTGTGTATAGTGATTATTAATAAATACAATTTTTGTTCAGTATTAGAGTTTTATCAGATTAGTATTCCCACCATTATAGAAAAGCCATATGCCACTTTCAGTCAGAGACATGCCGGGGCGGGAAGTGCACATGCTACGACTTGTAATTTCCTGATCCTATCCTTCTCTCTTTTCCTTATCATATACTGTCTCCTCACTACTGTCCTGTCTATATAACTGGCAAAAGCTCTAAAATAAAATGTAATAAAACAAGCCAGTGGATGATATGTGTTATGATTAACAGTTAACTCTACTAACCAAACAAGCTAAAGAACATCACTTTAGCCTGTTAGGATCACTGTAACATACTGTACAGGCTCCAGTGGCGCATAATTCATATTTCCGAACTGGACATACAAACTTCTGATTTAATGCATCAAAGAGAAAGGTAAAGAGAAAATTCACATTATCAGCACAATATTGCTATTAAAAATGGGTGAAAATAAGTCATCTGTGACCCTTAGCACTGGTAAAATCAAGCACTAAGTAAATGTTCACCTGAAGGAAGCCTTAAGGATCTGTCCTGATGTAATCTCTTTGGTGTGGTTATTGTAGCCGTAGAAGAGGTCCCCAAACACAGTCTGGTTGCCCGGGATGTCAGCTGTGTCCCCGCAGTCCACTCCCTCAGTGCAGGCTTCTGACAGCGGCTGACATGAGCGACCGTCTGCTCCTCTCTTATAATCTTCAATACATCTACAAACATATGGCAATGAGAAAAAGATATGAGCTAAAGGAAGAGAAGAAAGAAGAGTAGTTCCCTCTCAGTCGGTCACTCTCGACGTCACGTCGGAGGACCGACGAATTGGGATCTCGCTTAGGTCTGCCAAAGTAAGATTATTCCAAATAAATTATTCCTTATGACACTTTTCTTTATTTATCATTTTAGAATAATAGTAAAGTCATCAAAAAACTACGAAATCATACAAATGAGAATATTGGAATTGTGCAGTGACCAACAAATGTCAAATCAAAATGATCTTATTATGATGATTTTAGCTGCTTCTAACATCCAGTATACAGTACACTGGCAATAAAGTAGGTTACGTTCATTGACTTGACTATGCAAAGTACTGGTAATGGATGATTTACCCTAATTTTGTTTAAAAGTAGAAATAAGAATGAAATCATGTTTATTTATTATGCATTTTATATGGACTATAATGGATACTACAATCAAAGAATTCATGGAATCAGTTATCAACTGAAAACAAGCATAACAATTGAACTTTTTAAATGAACAAATATGTATCTTTAAACATCTTACCATGAATAGGGAACCATTAAAATGCACACTGTAACACACATGATTTTTCAAAGTTGTAAATAAAACTTAAATAGTATAGTAAAGCATATTCCAATAATTTTAAGTATTTCTATTTCAAAATTTCACATTTAATTCAGTGAGTCACTTGCCATTTATTTGTTATTATTTGTGAAAATTTACTAGCAATTCATGAGTAAAAAAAATAAAAAAAGACATTTTTTTCTGCGTATTGCAATTGCAGTTAAATTAAAAGATTTGATCACATTACACAAAATATTATGTAAGGCATCAATGTGTACATTATGAATGCATGAGTATTTATAGCGTTTTGAATTCATATTGTGTTATTTGTCCCATAAGTTTATTTTTACTTTATCTTATTTATTTATTTTGGTGGGGGGTGGGGGGGTGGGGGGGTTGGTCCCAAATCATAAAGACATTGCTTAATGAAACAGAGCAATGTGAAGAACTAGTTCGGCATTCAAAACTACCCAGGGGTAATGATCTCACAGCAAAGCATCTGTCATGAATTTAAAACTGGCAATTCTTTTTATTTACTGCAAAATAGTATCATTCTAATAGTGTGACAACTCACAGGAGTCGTTTATATTCATGGGACTTTGAAACTAAGCTGTCACATCTGCTCTGTACTACACGAGCAACAGAGAGAAAGAGGTGTCAGGGCATAAACGCTCAGTCTCACTTCTCTTGGTAACACACTACTGTTTTACAGGAAGCCGTCATCAGTGTAGGTGAGACACATCCTCTCGGTTGCACATCCGTAACACAGGCAATGATTTAAGTGGCTTCAGATTGCCTGTCACATTATTAGGATCTCCAGAGAAAAAGAGAATTATGCGCATTTGCCAACTTTAGTCGAAGCGACATGCCTATAACAGCGAATGATCTCTGAGACTCTGAATAGGTCAGGAAAAAGGTTGTGTTAGCAGGAAAGAAGATGACAGAAGATGGCTATTTATTCTGCATGGGTCATATTCAATACAGCTGGCACATAAAAGTCTGGAAGTTCAAGGAATGGTTAATGTTGTGTGATGCATGTGATGGCATGTCAGAGTAACAGCAATTCCACCAAGACATGACAGGACAGAGAAATGGCATTTCAGTTGAGTTCTCGTAAAAAGAATAATATATACTTTTTTTTTTAAATAAGGAAGAAATTAATAATTTTATTCAGCAAGGATGCATAGAATGGATCAAAAGTGACAGTAAAAACTTTTACATAGAAAAAAAAAAAAAAAAAAATTTCCATTTCAAATAAATGCTGTTCTTTTGATCTATTCATTAAATAATCCTGAAAAAAGTATCACAGTTCTACAAAACTGATAAACAGCACAACTGTTTTAAACATTGATAACAATAGGAAATGTTTCTGGAGCACCAAATCTGCATATTAATAATGATTTCTGAAGGATCATGTGACTACTACTGAAGACTGTAGTGATGGCTGCTGGAAATTCAGCTTTGCCATCTCAAGAATAAATTATGTTTTAAAAAAATATATAAAATAGAAAACAGTTGCTTGAAATTATAATATTTTACAATATTACTGATTTTACTGTATTTTTGATCAAATAAATGCAGCCTTGGTCAGCATAAGAGACTTTTGAAAACATTAAAAAAACTTTTTTTTCTTTTTTTTTTATCTGACCCCAAACTTGAAAAATGTTACAAACTGCAATTATTATTATTTTTTATTTTTACTTTTTTTGTCAGCATGTGACAAATATTTTTTAGCAAGCTACAGAAAAAGAACATATAAATTCAGCTTGCATATCTTATCAATCACATTTTTTTGCAGGTGAATGTGTGATGATATTAGCATGTTTTAACAAGTTCAGGTTTGCCAGTTTTTAATTTGAAGCCAAGTTCACACTCAATTTAAATAAACATATAGACAGAAATGTGGGAACAGGTAAACATTTGGCAATTCACACTCAGACATAAACTGCCACTGCAGACTAAAAAAAGAATGTGGAAAAAAAAAGTTACTGTAAGGTGCTGTGAACTTCATGAATAATCATTTGAACTAACCATAATGCACTTACTGTGAATTTCAGGACATAATTCAAAAGAAAACAGCAGACATGCAGTCTTCAAAAATAGCAGGTAGCAAAAAAACACATACACATACAAAGCACATACCCTGCTGTTTAGAAAAAAAAGCATGACTGTGATCATGAAAAAAAAAGCCCCGTTAACATGTCCAGATCTAGTTATCATATAGTCTTTAAGCATGTATAAAGTGTGTAATCTCACCCGCAGAACATCAGGATGTTGTAGAGAGTAGGGTCCTCCTCCAGAGGTGCCAGCTGCTGAAGGCACAGCTGTTCACAGCCCCCATTAAAGCCGTCAGAGCAGTCAATGCCAATGTGGTGGTCATAGCAACCGCTGCCATCCTTCATCGGGCTCAAACCAGGAGGACACTGAGGGGAAAAAAATTAATAAATAAAAATGACCTTTAAACATTCTCTGATCTGTCATAATATCCCTTTATCTTTGGTAAATGGCAGATTCAGCATACATGGCTTCATCACAGCCATAAGCAATAGTAAATAAGATGCTTATGTGTGTTGCCGTGTGTTGTACTATTGTGTATTTGGTTTTCCAATATTAACAGGATTTTAGGAGTACCATTAGACATGATGTACAGTACGTGATATGACAGATATACTGTAAGTCCACACTTTGTTTTCAAATTTACAAGCAATTTCTGAGTGAAAATTGTTTCTACACCAATTTGTTTTCATATTATACATATATATTATATATATGTGTGTGTGTGTGCGTGTACGTGTGTGTGTGTTAATTTTAAAAATACCATTCCCTAACACTAAAGTTACGCTACCTTCTCAACTTCATGCCTGTTTTCTCTGTCTTTTCCCCAAGCTAGTGATGCCAAGTCCAGGTTTGACAGGTTTATTTTTACCTGCCTGGAAAATGGGATAAAATGTGCCTTCACACCTTAAGTTATAAGCTTCATATCCTCTTTCTTGTGGCAGGTGCCCTACAGTAGATTCAAGTTGCTTACATGAAATAGCCTGCAACAGTTGAGAAAGATTTTCCTGCAAAAGAACTGCTTCCTAGGAAGCCATATTTTGTAACGGGAAAGCAAGACAATTTAATTTCTCCAGTATTTTGGTTAGTGTGAAATTTCTACAAAAGAACCAGCTTCTCTACAATTCAACAAGTCGTTCTCTATTCAAAATGATTAGAATGAGGGGTTGAAAGGGCATAATTTTCGATCACAGTGGGCGTTGATTCAATAATTAAGCAGCTTTTATAATAAAATGCATTAAGAGAGAGAGAGAGTAAAATTGTATAGCTCCTTAACAAAATGAAACTAAAGACTTTTTTTTCCTATCTTATAATTAAATTGCTAATACTTTTGGGCTATTAATACCAGGTTTTTGAGGGGTAAAACGGAAATGACAAGTCCATCACAGCATGAGATACACCTTGCCATCCCGTATTCTCATTTTCTTCAGTGGCAGGTTGGGTGTAAAGCATATTTTCTGACCGCCAACTTTTCACTTGACCTCATTCATATTAGGGATCAAAGCCCAGATGTTGGTAATGCATCTTAGTAGCACATCTTGTCCCTGGATGCATTTGTATTGATTTTGTCAGTTAGCTACAGCTGACAAGACACCTGATTTATTACCAGCAATGTAGAGAGCGCAGGGCACCGAGTCTCTTAACTCATTTGTGGCAGATTCCTTAAATCACAAAGTCCCAGTTTGATCAGCTGAACAGAGGACATTATTGAGGAAAGGGGAGGGTTGTTCAACAGAAACCACATTTTTCACATCATTTACCCGCTCATCCTCATTTGGCATTATGACAGAGCTTTAAATGTGCACTCTGCAAGATTTTTGAAATAAAAATGAATAATTATTCAGTAGTTTTTATTTTATTTATATATGTATATTTAATTTTTGCTTCTAAGCTAGACAGTAAGGAAAAACAAAAACAAAGCAATACTTTGTGATTTTACCACTTCTTTTTTTTTGGCCAAATAAGCAATGTCTTTTATTGACTCTTCACTACATATAAAAACCATACTGCAAGATTTTTGTACATTTGTAAAAAAAAAAAAAATGTTTACAGCGTTTTTAGTGGGCTAAAATGTGAAATTATACATATTTACGCTGATTGATTCTGCCTTCTGTTCCAGTTTGTTCTTTGTGACCATAGATTTAAAAAGAATGGATGAGTCAAAGCATTAGTGTGAGGAAATGGACAATTTATTATAATTATTTAAAATGCATTGCTCAAATTTTAAGAGAATGAGTTTCCAAGGAAAGTGTACATGAAAATGGCTTGAACATAGCTTGTCCAAAGCACAGAGGAAAAAGGAAGAAAAAAAAAAAAAGGCCAAATTTGTTCTGGAATGCCCTTGCATCCATCTCACAGTGAATAATGCAATTGCTAGTTCAATATTATTACAGTCTTCTATCTGAGCTGAAAGCATGCTTGATTGAAAAGCACTTTGTAGCACAGAGGACATGGTGAGACAGTTAATGATGCCAGAGGAGTCATGAAGGTTTTAAATTCAAGATAAACTGAAAAAGCCCTGAACTACTGAGCCTTTTAATCTCATTTCCAAATGGGGATCTAGTCCCACAGCTTTCCGAAGCTTAAGAGAATTGCCCATGTGATTTTGTCATATAGAAACAAATCCCTTTCAGACTGTCGGATACGCTATGCAAATCTAAAAATTGCCAAAGAGCCAGAAAAGAGGGAGAGAACAAAGCAGACAGAACAATTGGCAGATGTCTATACATTTTTTTTCATGTAAGAAAAGGAAAATCTCCCCAAAATGTAATTGTTGCAGATAAAAACAGCTGTAATATTGTTTTAAACATGAAACCACAGACATATTGTTGATATATATAACACAGAGAGACTTGCACTGCATCGGTAAATTTGAAAACTGGCATGAACAGTTGCTATAGAAACATGAGATCACACGCACGCACGCACACACACACGTCTGGTTTAATTCTTGCGGGGACTCTCCATAGACGTAATGGTTTTTATACTGTACAAACCATATATTCTATCGCCCAACCCTACACCTAAACCTACCCCACACAGAAAACTTTCTGCATTTTTACATTTCTCAAAAAACAAAAAAACTCATTCTGTATGATTTATAAGCTTGTTTCCCCATGGGGACCTCAATTTAGGTCCCAACAGTGGCATGAGTCCCCATGAGTCAGTGTGTATTCTAGTTTAAGTCCCCAGCAGGATAGAAAAACATGTGCACACACACACAGAAGATAATTCAACATTAACTGGGCTGAATTGTGCCAATGTGGAAAACTGGCAAGTGTTTTGTTTCTTGCCACATAAACCCATGCAGAAAACCACAAGGGATCAGATTTACTGACATACTTTTTAAAACGTCCATCGTTGGAATGTGTTATTTTCAAGTGTTATTTTCACCCTGATAATAAAACCATAGATTTCCATTATTCTAAACAGTTTTGCACTGCATGCTGACTGTTACAGCAATCAGCAAATCAGTGTAATTACAATTTATCACGCTTAAATTAAATTAAAAAATGTGTAAATCATACCAGTTTTCAGAGAGCCACAACTACTGCAACAATTATTTGTACTAGTAACACTACAATAAATTAATTAAAAAGTTAACAAATTATTAAACAAATTAGTGTCCTGATGAGTTTTCTGCAAATAGAATATTTTTCTTCTTATTCAGTATACCAATGGTCAGTCTGACAGTGTAGTTCGCTACATTAGCATGGCCAAGTATTCCTGTTGGCCTAGACTGTCCCTATATAGCAGATAGTCACAGAGATGGATACAGTCCTTTAAAACCACCTTTTGATCCTGGGAGGAAAAAAAAAACAGTGACGTTTCCTCCCTGCTGTGCATCTGGATCACTCCTTCCGAGTTTGAACTCAGGAGACCTTTGCCAAGTACTGACTAGGAACTCAGAAGTGCTTTACAGCCAGAACATGATAGGAGACAGAACAGCTTTTGGGGAGATTGTGAGCAGGCTGTCAAAGAAAGATGGAATGCATCAGTAAAAAAACTGAGAACTCTACCTCCAGTGGATGACCTCAACTTAAACTTGCTCTCAGCAGTCAGGTTTGTAACGTGTCTGTTGTTTACTGTGTTAGTTTTCCTTTGACTTAGTTTTCCTTAGTTGTCTTAATTATGTAATTCTGTTCACCTGTGCTTTATTTATCTCATTAGTCCCAGTGTTTAAATGCAGTGCTGCTTGAAAGTTTGTGAAACATTTAGAATTTTCTATATTTCTGCATAAATACAACCCAAAAGATCATCAAATTTTCACACAATTCCTAAAAGTTGACAAAGAGAACCCAATCAAACAAATGAGATGAAAATCCACCAAAATGAGAGTGGTCCACCAACAAAGATCACTAGTAATAGTCTGTGAGGATGCAAAAGACCCCAGGGTAACTTCTAAGCAAGTAAAGGCCTTTTTCACACTGGCTATTGCTAATGTTCATGAGTCCATCTACAGGAGAACACTAAACAACCATGGTGTTGCAAGGACAAAACCACAGCTCTCCAAAAAGAACATTGTTGCCCGCCTGCAGTTTGCTAAAGATCATGTGGATAAGCCAGAGGGCTATCAGAGAAATGTTTTGTGGATAATTAAGACCAAAATATAACTTTTTGTTTTAAATGAGAAGCGTTATGTTTGGAGAAAGGAAGACACTGCATTCCAGCATAAGAACCTCATTCCATCTGTGAAAGATGGTGGTGGTAGTATCATGGTTTGGGCCTGTTTTACTGCATCTGGGCCAGGACGGATTGCCATCATTGATGAAACAATGAATTCTGACTTAGACCAGCAAATTCAAAAGAAAAATGTCAGGACATCTGTTTTTTTTTTAAAGTCGTTCTACCAAAGAATGGATAAAGAAGAAAAATAAAGTTAATGTTTTAGAATGGCAGAGTCAAAGTCCAGACCTTAATCCAATTGAAATGTTGCGAAAGGACCTGAAGAAATCAGTTCATAGGAGGAAACCCACCAACATCACAGAGTTATAATGTAGAATAATATAATAATAATAATAATAATCCATCCCTCCATTCTCCAAGTTGCTTAAAGCGGTCCTATTATGCTCTTTTACAAAGTCTTGATTTTGTTTTGGGGGTGTACTAGAACAGGCTCTCATACAAGGTTGTTTGAAAAACACATTATTTTTCACATATTTTGCATTATTACAACACCTCTCTCCCAAGTCTGGCATGAACGGCTCGAATAGTTCCTGTATCAAATGAAGGCCCACATTCTAAATACGAAATGTGCTATAATTGGTTAGCTGGGCCAGTGTGTGCTGTGATTGGCAGCACTCGGCACCTGGTCGGGAAATGTCATGCCCCTTACCATAGCCACCTGCGAGCTTCAGTGTAAATATTGTGTCAAAATCAAATCAATTTGAGCACGATTTAAACCCGGATGATTGTAACCACTCTAAGCTTGTCTGCCTTGGGAAACCTAGCGTGTCTCCGACATAGTGATGACACTCGTTGCCTTCTCTAGTGCAGCTCAACCAGGTCTCGTCCCATTCGTCGATATTTGTGATATCACAAATCCCGGAAAATATGCGTTGTAGTCCAAACGAGTCGTTCGTTGTAATTTTTAAAAAGTGATTTCTGTTAAATAAAATATCTCCTTTTGAAGTGGACTTTGAGCTTTGTAACTTTGCAAATCTTTTTTATGCTCAAACAGCAACATTACAGACTAACTAAAGTTGAAAAAGTGAAAAAGCATAATAGGACCCCTTTAATAAATATATATTAAAAATACATATACAAAATATTTGGTGTGAAACAAATAATCACAATGGTAGTTAATTATTTTTACTATTATTATTATTAATGAAGAGTTTGGCATTAAACCGCCATAGTGCAATATGTGTTAAAATTCATTGCCATTCTGATTTTATACACTACTAACACATACAATCAACTAATTCATTCACATACTGTACCAGCATCTGCCAGCAACATCAAAAAGTCTGTTGAACATGCCTGGCTGGCTCGCTTAGATCTAAAGAGGAGGCAATTTGTTTTTTATGTGGACGGCAGGACGGACGGTGGGCACCCCTCTGTGTCCCACAAAAGCACTCAACACCTAGTGTGCTGGAGGGAAAGGAACTAATTAATCACATCATCATTCCGCGATTATCAGGGTATTTCCAAACTAGCGCACTGTTCCTCTCCCCAGGAGTGCCATACATCAGCTAGACAGAGCAGACCGGAACGAGCCCGCTCACGCAGACTGCGATATTAAAACACAGAAGCAGCAGTGGCATTGCTGTCCTCAGACAAGGTGTTAATTGATTAGGGGGGGTGATGAGGCTCTCTGGGGGGCCCGTAGCGAGCTCTTATGATTGGACAGATTGAAGCATCATTTTTATAGATTCAGTCATCTGTTAATTACAAAACATCAAGCTAGGGGCTCAACAGAAAGGTGTGTTATGATTAAGAAGAACAGGATGAATTTAGAGTTGAGATTTCTATAAAATACTGAGAAGGCCATAACATCTGTTTCATTACCAGCAGGTTAGGTGCTGTCAGTCCAGCTTTACCTGAAATAAATATCACTGCTTGCAAAAAGAATATATGAAAAATAGATGCAAGACAGAAGGGATTTATCAATCACAATTCAGTATGCAAATACATGTAAGAAAGAAGACCCAGCAGAATTCAGTGGTGCAATGACCTCATCTGTCAGTCATTTCATGACTCCTCCCCCTCATCCTTTCTTGTCAATCTGCACTGACCTATGAATCCCTCCCCCAAATTATGTTTTGGTTTTAATGCATGCTTGCAAATACTATTAGAAAACAGGCTAATGTAATTCTTTTGATTTTGCAGTTACATCGCCGTGAGGGCATAAATTCCTCTTTACAATGTATTTACTTTAGCCTCTCATGAGTATAACAAGACACAAAAACGTCTCGGTTATGTATGTAATCCTCGTTCCCTTTCAGTCGGTCACTCTCGACGTCACATCGGTGACCGACGAATTGGGATCTCCATTCGTCGGTCACCGACGTGACGTCGAGAGTGACCGACTGAAAGGGAACTCATTAAATTACAGTGTAATGTTTAACATAATCTACAAATATGATTCGAGGGTCATTATAGTCTTGCATAAAAAAAACAACAATATAGAAATAAGATATTTACAAATACATTTGCATAAGTAAGATCTCTATATATTAGGACAAAATAAAATATTACATCAGATTGAAAATAACAGATAACTTTATTAACTTTGACATTATTATAGTATGCTCGTCAGCAGTGCACCACACTGTAACCCTTTTTGAACTGCCAACCCTCATTTTGCTCCAATGATTTTTCCACATTGAATACAAAAAAACCATGGTGACCAGTTTTGATCGGTTTATTAAAAATATATACATATATTCAGTCAGGATTTTAACTGTGCACCATTTGCACACTAAATAAAAACTAGAATAACAAGTCTTACATTAATTTAAAGAACTGTTAAGTTGGTAAAACACAACAGAACTAAACAAACTACACAAAACTAAACTAAACAACAACAAAGATGCATGACAGCCATTGTCACTCAGTATTCAGAAAATACAACTAATGCAAATATCTCTCAAATGAAACAACACGATGGACAGGAACAGGAACAGTTCCTCTTCAGGAACTCGAGCTGCGTCGACAAACGCTAGGGGAACGCCTTCCGCGATCCACGCTCTGAATCGTATGTGAAATCAGTCCAATAGCTGAACGGGACGTCACGGCGGATGACGTCATGACCAGGAAGCTATAAAAGCACGTGCGGCGGAGCCCGCGTCAGCTTTCTGTCATTCAGCGAAGCGCTCTGTGTGTGTCAGTCATATTTATTGTTGTCTGTCTATTTTTGGTAAAAGACTTATAAGCAGCTATGTCTAAAGCCCACGCTAAGACAAAGCATGCAAAGGGGTGCAAGCCACGTTATAGGTTGTGTGTTCAATAAGGCTCGTGTTGGACACGTACCTGCACAAACCCTGATTCGCATGTTCATAAACATGAGCAGGAGATCATGAATGAAGTGAGTGTCAGAAAGATGGATGAGACACAGTACTTTTCATAAACCCTGGCTGAAACAATCCTCCCATCAGCAGGGCCAGCCAAACACACTAATCATGGCACATGCCAGAGTGAGAAATCAAACACTTTAAGCGTACCTCAGCCAGATGGTGAGTGAAATCAGAGCCCCTGGCTCATTTCATGGCTGCTTAACAGCCACAAGTGAGGACAAGAGAGTGAGTGTGATGTAAAAGAAAAAGAAATGGAAGAAACAAACACGATTTTTCATGGTAAGTGAAATAAACTCCTTCAGGCAGACAAGGAAGGCCTAACTTATAAAAGTAAATGCTTTTTATAGAAGTTGAGTACAAAAGCGTGTTCTTTCTTCAAATTTGCATAAACATTGTAACGTTTATGACGATACCGGTTGTTAGATCGAGAAGAAATTGCTTTTTTATCTCTTTTTTGAGTCAATGACAGAATGCAAACAAGTAAACAGAGAAGTCTGCATCAAACGAGAGATAACAAGACCGCTGAAAAAGGTAAGCAAAGAGATGGATTCCAAAAGGTGACAAACAGAAAATAAAAAAACTGGAGCTGTCAGATGAATATTAATATATAACATTAATATTAATATCAATATCAATATTAATGTTTTGCTATAAATATTAATATATTTGCTATAGATATATTTGCTGTAAATATTCATATTAATCATGTAACAACTTGTATGCAAATTTCGCAATATGAGATTTCTACCATTGGAGCAATTGTAATATGAATATAAAACTAACAATATATGGACTTCTAAAGTCAGTTTGTAATGTCTATCAATGATTTACTCATCTGTAACAATTATATATATATATACATTAATACCTTTGAATTAATTAATCAAGTCTCTGCATTTGGGGGCTTTTCTCAACTTATATTAATATATGTGATTAATTAATTAATTTTAATTATTATAATTATTTATTTATTTATTAAAAATTTAATTATTTTAAATTTAAATTTTATTTTATTAATTTTATTTTATTTTTTTACAGCTCTAAAAATGAGACAGGCAACAACAACTCACCACACAGCCGGTGGAGTCCAGTTTGCGATCAGAGATGCAACGGAAATTTCGGCTGCAGCCTCCATTGTCTTTTGAACAGTCGCGCACCGGGCCAAAAGAGTCGAGCAGCACTTCCAGACTGTCGAAGGACGAAGAAATCATCAGCTCCTCCCTGATGAACAATGATGCATAGAAAACTCAGTTAATAATGGCAGGTCAATACTGCAAACAACCTCTAGCATATTTAGTCATTATTAGGACAATGCATGATTATAGTCTGCTTGTTTACTATATTAAATTAACTTTACATAAATATATCAAGAACTGGATATCAAAGAGGCAAGTAATGTGAAGTTGAAAATGACTACTGTGTTTTCCCTAAGCTACTATAAATCCAGCTAAAGGGAAAAGCTTTCCAAAACAGCAAAAGTAAACAACAGCCCTGATGGCTAAAACCTTGAACAGATGGCCTTCCTTGCTCTGACCTTGGTTTTAGCTGTGCTAGAAAATTGTATTGGGTGATATTTATTTTTTCCGTTCTAAAGCACTCGTAACATCCAAATATTTATCTTTACTATGAAATATGAATGGGCAGCGGTCATGATGAAGGAGCAAACCAGTGACCTTTTATTGTCTAATATATTTTAAGAGTGTGAAATCACCAGGCTGCAGGAGAAGGGGAGTGCTGTGATAAATGGATTCATAGTTCTGCTACTGTGATATCGGCTTCAAGACAGAAATACTGCCTTTACGTTCCAAGTTTTGTTATGAATTGGTCAATGATTCTTCTCTCAAAGCCAAGTGGATACATGGTCTGTCAGTGTTTTAAAAAATATGCAAATGACAATCAAATAAGTGCATGTATAAATATAAAAACAAAGAGAGACAGAGGGGAAAAAAAGCTATTAAATGCTACACTTTCAGATCATGATTAAGTTCTGAAAACTTAAACTGATCATAATAATATTAATAATAATGCAACTATTTGATCATACTTGTTTTGTTTACTTGTAAAGTAATAAACAATTATATTTTAGTGTTTCATGATCTTTTCCACTTCTCTCCACCATTAGGATTTAACTGTCTATTGTTGCTGCTGTTAGTTTGCTTAATCCTTCAGATTCACAAAACAATCTGTGCTGAAATGTGTCACTTATAATGTTAAGGCCAGAATTAAATGTCCGGGGACATTGTTAAAAATAAAGGATGGAATAAAAGTATCTATCCTGCTAAAAAGATCAAGGATTCCTCATATGGCTTATTTAAAAAGAAATTAATACATGAATACATTTATAAAGTTTTTCAGCATTGCACATTTCAGCATCACAGTTAACAATTACCACTGGAGATTCTCAGGAAATGCCCACCTTACTTAATAAAGAACACTGCACAACTCACCTCAGGTTCCCACTCCCACCAAGCTTAGCAAAATACTAGGAGTACAAGAGAAGGCAGACCTTTTAAAGCCGTGATATTATGGCCGTTGGGGGAAGATGTTATCGTAATAAGGCAGAATATATAATGACTTCCGTTCCACGGTAATGAGGGCACTTTGAACAAATTGAGACAAATCTACCTCTGCGAACAAAGCATCTCAATTGGCAGGGCTTAGAACAGAAAGTCTGTGGAAGCTCTAATTAGTAGCTTAACTCCAAATACAAAGCAAGCATTTTCAGACTAGACACTGCAAAAGTGCAGCCTGTTCTTTTCAACAGCGGTAAGAAGTAATTAAAATTAACCTTCACTTAAGACTCTAATAAAGAAGGCCATCCGAGTAATAGAAGATTCATTCTGTGACAAATGTGATATATAATAAGCTAAGACACTAATCAGTAATTATCTCTGATACTGTTCTAAAGCCTTCATTGTAACTGAAGATGTTGCACTCAGCTTTGCATAATAAAAAAAATAATAATTTTGTTAAATTTTGCTTTTGTACAACAGCTCAATAAACAAGAAGTTAATATTGAGTAACTTATATTTTAGACTTTATATGTCTTAGTATTGCTTTGTCTGTTTTTCATCCACCAACAAAAATAGTTCCAAAGTCACAGCAGAACTGCTTTGCTTGAATTATTGCTGAGTGAATAATCTAATGATTCATGTGTTCCTACAGTAAATGATTCAGTGTTATTAATGAATCATTTCATAGAATGAATCAATGACTCGCACTTGTTTCATTCCTGAATGAATCACTGTGTTTGAACGAATCGCCTGACTTAATGATTCACCTACTGGTGTAACTATGTAACCTGCAGAAAGAATCATTTGATGCACATTACTTCAACTGTACATTAGTCTGTCAGCTGTGTCATTGTACATTACATTTTAATTTTAATAAATATATTTTAATCTATGAGACACAATGAAACTGATTCTTAACTTCTGAACTTTAACTTTATTGTATTTTTGTTTTAGACATTTTCAATTTCAAACAATATTTGGCAGGCCCCCTGTGGTCTTGCTGCAGATCACCTATGGTTGTGGACCCCTGGTGAACAATCCTGCTGTAACATAAATGCAATGACGTTCCAAACATCTCCTTTATAGACACCAATACAGAGTCTACATTGTATTCTCTCTAAACTGATTGTTCTGTGCAGTTCCAAGATTGCTTTTCCCTGGATCAGATTATGCTGCTGGGAGTAGAAGCGGTGTACTGGTTCACTTGCACAATGGTACTGAAATGTGTTTGCTGTGCTTGAAATGAACAAATATTTACTGTGTGATGTACAAAGTCTACAGCTATGGTAATTTTCCAAACAAGCAGGCTCTGTCTAGTGCAGGGAATTGCAGTCCACAGACATTCAAAATATCATAAAAACATGTTAATATGCTAATATTTAATTCTCTAAGGAATAAATACAGCTTTAACAGTGTTCAAAGATGATCAGTGCAAGTAATGGTGCTTAAATATATAATTTCCCTCTACTTTCACAAGTAGGCTATACCAAGTTAATAAATTCTAAACTAAATTCCAACCAATGAGCCAGCCAAATGATTTAATAACTCATATTAACTTTGTTGGAGTTATAAATGTGTTTTTTGTTTTTTTTACTTCAGTAGGGTTAATGGTACCCCTATGTGCTTTACACACTATGACTTAATTAAATAGCCCTTAAATGGGATAGTTCACCCAGAAATTAAAATTCCTTCATCATTTACTTTCAAAATTTCATCTCATGTTACAATAGACATGTAGGGATACTTCTTATGTATCCTGCAGAAGAAAATGATGCCATTTTCATATTTGGGTGAATTATCCTTTTAAAGATCAGGCAGTACATTATCTCTTTGACGAATGTTTATTAACATACAGTGGGGAAAAAAAGTATTTAGTCAGCCACCAATTGTGCAAGTTCTCCCACTTAAAAAGATGAGAGAGGCCTGTAATTTTCATCATAGGTATACCTCAACTATGAGAGACAAAATGAGAAGAAAAAAAATCCAGAAAATCACATTGTAGGATTTTTAAAGAATTTATTTGCAAATTATGGTGGAAAATAAGTATTTGGTCAATAACAAAATTTCATCTCAATACTTTGTTATATACACTTTGTTGGCAATGACAGAGGTCAAACGTTTGCTGTAAGTCTTCACAAGGTTTTCACACACAGTTGCTGGTATTTTGGCCCATTCCTCCATCCAGATCTCCTCTAGAGCAGTAATGTTTTGGGCTGTCGCTGGGCAACACGGATTTTCAACCCCCTCCAAAGATTTTCTATGGGGTTGAGATCTGTTACTTCAAAATATTCCAGTTCTCTGAAAAACACTTGGAATTGAGGCAATATTCAGCCAGCCCAGGGCCAAGGGACCACATGACCTGCCAAATTTTGTACGATGGACCCTGTGAAGCTAGCCACTCTGCGGGAGATCAGTAGGACACACAGGAATAGAAACTAAGATAGAGGAAAGAAAATTTCACTTTCCACCACATATATGTTTTTATGTTTCATATGCTTGTTTTGTTTACTGTGTGGAGACATGCTGATATCGCGTTTGGTCTCGTTCTGTATCGCGTATCTTGTCAGTGTCTGCGCTTGCTTGGCCATTTGTTGTGGAAAAACCATTGACTCTACCGTGCGACTCCACCGGGCAGGGATACCGGCAAAGGATAAGTATCGCTTTTTATTTCTCCTCTTTCCTACTACTTGTTTCACTCTGTTTCAGTTTTTATAACCATTTCTTACTATGTGTAATTAAGTTGTTGTTTTTTTAGCATGTAAGTTTGGCAGTGTTATTTTTTAGGATTACTGATAAACTACTGTCGTTTGATTTGTAGTTGTTATTTATTTAAATTTTTGTTAAATTATGTCTGAATTTATTATGTCTGTATAGGTATTTTTATTAAGTTTTAGTTTTATTTAATTTGAGTTATTTTAATACTTCAACAAACTAAATGGAAATGAAAAATATATATATATATATATATATTGAATTTATAAATGTGTATGTATATATGAAGCATTTAATTACACTATTACAGTACTATTAAACACTAATTTCTGACAGATTACGTCCTGATTGTGCCACTGAAACACACTTTTTGTGAAGCTTCTCGAAAACAATATGCATTGTGAAAAGAGCTATACAAATAAATCTGAATCGAATTGCATTATTAAAGCGCAAGATGTAAGACTTTCAGCAATATACACCGGTCAGGCTCAGACACTTACTTACGTGTTCGTGCTGTTGTTTTCCCACCAAAATGTCGTAGTTTCTGGAAACAAAATGAACATGGATATCCCCTCACACCAAAGGACAGAAATTCTGATGCTGCGTGTTTATAAGAAACAAATCCATAATTTTTAACTTCAAACCATTGCTTCTGGCTAAAATATGACTCCATAATGCATAATAACACTTCCTCCAGTGAAAAAGTCATCTCTCTCTCTCTCTCTCTCTCTATATATATATATATATATATACATACAAATGTGTGTGTGGTTGTACATAGACATATATGTAGCTGTTTTTTTGGTGTTTGGCTTAGTGTTATGTTAGAATAATTATTATACTCTTATACCTTTTGTTCTTTAATATTTTGAATTGTTTTTAGCTTTATTTTTTGTTTTTCATTTAAATGTTAAGTTTTGAAATTTAGTTGTATGCATTTGTCATTTTTATTTAATTTCTTTATTTTTACAATGTGTATAAGTAGTATTTTAGCTTTTAGTTTTGGATCTGTTTTTAGTTGTTTTAATACTACAATTGATTGCTTCTGTTGTCCTCATTTGTAAGTCGCTTTGGATAAAATCGTTTGCTAAATGACTAAATAAATAAAAGAAAGAAAGAAAGAAATACTGTATATATTGGTATTTATGCATATAGCTAAATAACACCTCCATGAACATGTCTTTAAAAACTAATTTGAGGAAAGACAAAAACAGCCAAAATAAACAACAATGGAAACAAACAAGTTATGTGTGTACAGTAGGGGTGTGCGATATTGACAAAAAATTATATCTCAATATTTTATGGGATTTTATCGATAACGATAATTAGACGATATTTTGCTGAGTGTGTTATTGTGCTGGTACCTTAAGTCCTGTCGAAGACAGCTGACTCCTAATGTTTTTAATATTCTTCATATTCTGTGTGGTGGTCAGTTCATACTGATAGAAATGAATCTTTTCCAATAAGTTTAAACTGATTTTTGCTTTTTATGGGCATTTTTACCTTTATAAAGCCATTTTTTCTAAAAGTGTCCATTATCTTTTGAGTCAAATTCTTACATTTAATCAGGGAATTAGAATAATAAGACATTTGGGCTGTTACCAAGCAAATTAAATCAACACAGAAGCTGCATCTGAAGTGGCATTTAGATGTATTTACACACATGTATTTTGTTTAATGCAAGACATGAATGCATTTAACCTGCAATTACAAATGCATAAATAATGTTTTGATATATTAAACATAAAATGTTGAATACTGATATTTGAAATGATTTAAAACATGAAAAAAAGAAAAAAAAAGAAAAAGAAAGAAAAAGCCGAAATTTGAAATTAAAACCGCTAGCAGGTGGCAGCAAATCACTGTTAATAAGTGAGTCATTGCGATTGAAACGAATCGTTTAAACAGTTGATTCATTTAAGAATGAAACACCGTCATGTTGCTCAGAGACACAAATCAGTGCTGTGGCTGTATTCGGAATGATTTTTGTTGGCGAAATAGAGCAAAAACAAGCAATATGGTGTCTAAAACATAAGTCTCTTAATGAACTTATTATGTTTATTGAATTCAATGTCACATTTGTAATCATGGTAATTTTTGGAGAAAAACGGCACTCTTCATGTGAAATTGAATAACTATATGAAGTGGTATAAATATATAAATTTTCTGCCATCATGTCTTGAATTTGTGATTATTCTAAATGCATTTTAATAGACTGAATCATGCAGTGAATGAAAACACACTAAATGCGCACACGCACTAGTCTAGACTTAATGTAATGTATGCGTGCACTCTGTAGGGATGTTTTGAATGGTTTTTGCAAAATACTCGATAATGTCAAATCGCACATCGTTAAAACAACAATTACGATATTATCATAGACGATATATATCGCACACCCCTAGTGTACAGTACTGTATGTAAGTGTGTGTGTGTGTGTGTGTTCAATTAGAGACAGAAATTACTGACTAGATTAAACTTTAACAGTAAGGTCTCTTCTAATTAACATCAGACAGTGAATTATATATATATATATGTATATATATATATATATATATATATATATATATATATACTGTATATATATTTTTTTTATATATATATATTTTTTTTTTATAGATATTTTTTTTTTCTGAGGATAACAGCAGCATGCTTTATATGTTATTTCCAACTTTATTATTTATTATGAACAAAACCATATCTATAATTTAATTTCCAAAATTAACTTTTAAATTTTACTGCCTTTAAGGCCCTGAGCACTGAAATATTTAAAAGTTCCTTTAAGCACCAGCTACCATGATAATTTAGTGTGAGACTAATCACAAGATGAATAAATTTTAGGTTAAAAACAAATTAATCATATCAGCATGTTCCCTTTGGCAATGCATTCAATGCCCCTGCGAGGTCTGGATAATGTCAAGCCACATCAATGTTGAGGCTTTACAAAAAATAAATAAATAAATAAATACAAAAATACAAGTTACCTCATTTGATCAGAAACTTTAACAAGTTGCAGTTCAATAAAGAGGCTCAGTGGAATCCTTTGCTAGTAAATCATCCTCATATTTGACAACTCACAAGAAGTGCCATTCAAGCAATAATGTCAAGTATAGTGTCTAAATTAAACCAATAGATGCTACGCAATTATATTCAATAGTGAAAAGAAGAATCTCAATAGGATTTCTGAAAAAAGATACAACTAAAAGGTAAGGATGACATAACTGACACAAGTGTTTTAGAGCCTTATTTAACTCACAAAGCCTTTACATATATCACATAATGGCTTTAGTTAAAGACATTGAAGCACAGAAGCTATTTAAAAGTCTGGAACCACAGGCACTGAACAGGCATGTTGCTGTAATTTACTGTAATTATCCAGTCAACTTAAAGACACCCAAGATATCCAAGATCAGTAATCTTTAATTTGTCAAGCTCAGTTGCCTTTGAGGTTTTCCACAGTGTTTAGTTTAAGTTTTTTTTTTTTTTGTAAAGTTTAGTTAAACTTGATACATGCACTTGATAGAAAACACTTCACTTCTATCAAGTGCATGTAATGTCTGTCAGAAACGTCTAGGTCACTTGTGTAACCCTCGTTCCCTGAGGGAGGGAACGGAGACGTTACGTCAGTGACTGACGAATTGGGATCTCGCCCGAGAGCCCAATCACCTTCGAGTGTAAACTAAACAAGCCAATGACAGTTGGCGTGCGTGTTTCGCCACGCGCACCCCGCCCCGCAGCGCGGGTATAAAAGGAGAGCGCGTGCAAACGCACATCAGTTTTTCGCTGAGGACCAATTCGTCAGTCACTGACGTAACGTAGAACGTGACTGACTGAATGGGAACCCACATTTACGTATATATCATTATCTTTGACAATTCCTTGTGAAATATGGCATTAATGAATAATAAAAAAGGAAAATTCATACGGTTCAAAATTCACCTTGCTTACTGTTACTCTCTCAAATAAGCTTTAAAGCACATCCCATAGAAATCAGATTTACATGAACAGTGCATGTTACATGAAAAGTGGTGAAAATATAATCAATATTGTGACAATGCAGTTTTTCTTTAAAAGGGTCCTATTATGCTCTTTTACAATGTCTTGAATTTGTTTTGGGGGTGTACTAGAACATGCTCTCACGCTTGGTGGTTTATTTTTTACATAATTTACATTATTACAATACTTTTCTCCCCATCTTGGCACTGTAACGTTTATTATTATTTATTAGCTCTAAAAAGGGGACTACAGCACAAACGGCTCGATTAGTTCCAAGTTTGATGAAGGCCTGCCTTCTGCCCCGCCCCTTGCCAAAGCAGCAAGTTTAGTTAAGGATGGCGTCAATATTGCCATTTCAATTTGAGCCAGATTCAGACCCAGAGAATATTGAACAAGAGGATCATGCAGAACCTTTGCACGCACGGATATTGCAAGACATTTTAGAGTGGTAACGTTATTTTTATTTTTTTGGCAAAATCACGTCTTAGATGTCAACAACCGCTTAAAAATAACTGCATTTACTATGTACAGATAAGTGCATATGTATTATTTTTATTGTTATTTAATTCTAACATTATAACATGAATTCCAAAGTGATACAGTTGAACTTATTTATACCATAGTCCAGTGTTTCCCAGGCGGCATATATATGCAAACTCATTTTAAAAAACACTGCTTTATCAGACATTACATGCAAGATTAAATGAAAATGACATCCAATTTTCTGAAGACAGTCGGTTTCCTTCAGAAATACAGTGATATAAAAACACCCGCAATCAATGTATGGGAAACACTGTAGTCTCATAATTGAAGTGAAAATTCGGCAGATTACATCATTGTCCAGTATTGTACTGTCACCAGTTGATTATAAAAAAGTTTTCATAATTGTAATATACATATTTACATACATAATTATTCAGGTGCATGTGTAATAACTTGCGAAAACTTGAGGCTACAGCAGCACTTCTTCGTCATCTGATGCACTCAACCGAATGTTCTAACCACAACCTTGCCCCTCCCCAGCCACCAACCATTCGAATTTCCATAGGCGGGAATTATTTTAATAATATGATGTTTTATTAACAAGGTTCGGGAGGAGCACGATCAGATAATCAATCAGTCTGGCCCAGGTGGAGCTCATCAGCTAATCACCTTAACAAGCACATACGTGTGTGTGTATATATATATATATATACATACAGCCAACTTACCTCAGTTCCACAAAAGTTTTCCAGCATTCTGTTTTGCTCCTTTAGCCATTATATCACAGACTCAACTTTTTCCGTACTACGACGAGACCTGTACGGGGGCTCTTTCGTATCCTCCGTTGCAATCTGCCAGCCCTAGGCTCACTCCTTTTCCGCCAGTCACGGCCGCCGAGCACCAGGCTTCATCGCAGCCACCGCTCTGCTCGACCAGCCACACGCTCTCCACAACGCCAAGGCTTAACCTCGCCTCCACCGGCGAGACTTCCAACTTCCCCGACATCCTCGTATCATTCGGCCATGCCAATATATCCTCAGATCGGAAAGTGGATAGTATTTAAGGCGGAAGCAAACGCTGATTTTTTTCCCGACGAACCATTCTCACGGAGGGTAAACAAAGCTGATCTGTACGATCTATTCTTCACCCTGCAAATTAGCCAAGGCGGCCAATAGATCGAGCAAGCCTCGAACTCGCCTCACTCGACACTACCATTGTCCCGCACAAGACACGGCTCTCCTTGAGCGTTGGGTCGCAGCGGCAGGCCTTAAACGAGCCTGGGCCGCACCCCAGTTGTCACCGCAGCAAAACCTCATTCGCTTCCCACTTCGGCTCAACTTTTCACCGAGGCTCTTCTGGCCGCAGTGCCACATGTAGCCGGGCCTCCAGCTCACGTAGCAGTCGCTAGCGCGAGACTGCCTCCGCTAGCACCACAGGCCTTGTTGCAATAAAATTTTTAGGTAAAGTCGCTAAAGGTAGGTAGTTTGTTGTTAAACGACGTGATGACATAATGGATGTTGATGTCATTTTTGTAACCAAGACGTAAAACTGCGTAGAACACACAATGAAATTACTCAAATTTTCTGTATTAGTTTTCACTAGCTTTTTACCTGTATTTTAAATTACACATTGTACTCAGTGCCCGGCTTAATTTGATACGGCCGCTGCAGTGCCCTGCTCATTTGATACCACCGCCGCAGTGCCCTGCTCATTTGATACCACTGCCGCAGTGCCCTGCTCATTTGATACCACTGCCGCAGTGCCCTGCTCATTTGATACTGCCGTCTCAGTCCCTTCTCATTTGATACTGCCGCTGCAGTGCCCTGCTTAATTTGATACTGCCGCCGCAGTGCCCTGCTTAATTTGATACCACCGCCGCAATGCCACACTTAATTTGATACCACTGCTGCAGCGCCCGGCTTAATTTGATACGGCCGCCGCAGTGCCCTGCTCATTTGATACTGCCGTCTCAGTCCCTTCTCATTTGATACTGCCGCTGCAGTGCCCTGCTTAATTTGATACTGCCGCCGCAGTGCCCTGCTTAATTTGATACCACCGCCGCAATGCCACACTTAATTTGATACCACTGCTGCAGCGCCCGGCTTAATTTGATACGGCCACCGCAGTGCCCTGCTCATTTGATACTGCCGCCGCAGTGCCCCGCTCATTTGATACTGCTGCCGCAGTGCCTCCATTCGTCGTTTCGAGACTAATGGCTTATTCAGCATTGGACCGGGCTCTCCCTTCTGGTGCAGCAGAGCCGCCGCCTGGAGAGGTAGTCCACGCCTTCCGACCAGCAGGCTCCCTTCGGCCGCAGCAGGAGCCCTCCATCTGTTGTTTCGAGTTTCAAGGCTTATTCAGCATCGGACAGGGCTCACCCTTCCGGTGCAGCAGAGCCGCGACTCCCTTCGGTCGCAGTGAGAGCCCTCCATCCATCATTTCAAGCCCCATTTGCTTTTCCCACATCGGACAGGGCTCTCCCTTCCGGTGCAGCAGAGCCGCGACTCCCTTCGGTCGCAGTGAGAGCCCTCCATCCATCATTTCAAGCCCCATTTGCTTTTCCCACATCGGACAGGGCTCTCCCTTCCGGTGCAGCAGAGCCGCGACTCCCTTCGGTCGCAGTGAGAGCCCTCCATCCATCATTTCAAGCCCCATTTGCTTTTCCCACATCGGACAGGGCTCTCCCTTCCGGTGCAGCAGAGCCGCGACTCCCTTCGGTCGCAGTGAGAGCCCTCCATCCATCATTTCAAGCCCCATTTGCTTTTCCCACATCGGACAGGGCTCTCCCTTCCGGTGCAGCAGAGCCGCAGCTCCCTTCGGTCATAGTGAGAGCCCTCCATCTGACGCTTTAAACCACGCCACGTATTCAGCTGCAAGAGGGACTCTCCTTTCCGGCGCAGCAGAGCCGCAGCTCCCTTCGGATGCAGCGAGAGTCCCTCACCTGGCCTTCCATCATGCTCCTCATTCGGCAACAGGTAGGGCTTGCCATCTGACGCAGAGAGTCGCAGCTCACGTTCAAGCACCGTACGACCCCTCCCAGTCGCCCTGCCGCCTCCTCGCACACCCTACTTTTCTTCACGGCACGCATATTTTTGGGGGCTACTTACAGTTTTCTCTCCGGCTGCTGTCTCATGCCATTAGCTTCTTTTGGGGAGCCCTCCCTCTGGACAGCACGCCAAATATGCTACTAATTGCTTAATCACATTATATATTAGTGCGAACTCGTGAAATTATGTTTTATTAACAAGGTTTGGGAGGAGCACGATCAGATAATCAATCAGTCTGGCCCAGGTGGAGCTCGTCAGCTAATCACCTTAACAAGCACATACATGTGTATATATGTATATATATATACAGCCAACTTACCTCAGTTCCACTAAAGTTTTTCCAGCATCCCGTCTCCACCCCAACACCTCACTACTAATCTAATTTCATCCCATTCTTGGGATGGGGGAGGGGGGGGGG
>NW_015505200.1:3316919-3344606 GCF_001515645.1 Sinocyclocheilus grahami | reverse complement strand
GATGCAGCGAGAGTCCCTCACCTGGCCTTCCATCATGCTCCTCATTCGGCAACAGGTAGGGCTTGCCATCTGACGCAGAGAGTCGCAGCTCACGTTCAAGCACCGTACGACCCCTCCCAGTCGCCCTGCCGCCTCCTCGCACACCCTACTTTTCTTCACGGCACGCATATTTTTGGGGGCTACTTACAGTTTTCTCTCCGGCTGCTGTCTCATGCCATTAGCTTCTTTTGGGGAGCCCTCCCTCTGGACAGCACGCCAAATATGCTACTAATTGCTTAATCACATTATATATTAGTGCGAACTCGTGAAATTATGTTTTATTAACAAGGTTTGGGAGGAGCACGATCAGATAATCAATCAGTCTGGCCCAGGTGGAGCTCGTCAGCTAATCACCTTAACAAGCACATACATGTGTATATATGTATATATATATACAGCCAACTTACCTCAGTTCCACTAAAGTTTTTCCAGCATCCCGTCTCCACCCCAACACCTCACTACTAATCTAATTTCATCCCATTCTTGGGATGGGGGAGGGGGGGGGGGTTCCCTGGGTTCGGGCTTTAACCCGAGCTCTGAGCCCTCCCTCTGGACAGAATGCCAAATATGCTACTAATTGCTTAATCACATTATATGTTAGTGCGAACTTGTGAAATTATGTTTTATTAACAAGGTTCGGGAGGTATAAGCCCTAATGTTTATTTTATTTGCCCCTTGAAATTTTTAGGCAGACTATCAACTAATGCATCTCAGTATGTAATAGTGTTCAGCTATTCTTCTTTGAAACAAGCTTGAAACAAGATTGAAAATGTCATCTCCTACCTGACATCCACGGCGTCCTCCATGACAGTCATATCTGTCTTGCACTTAGCAGAGGGGTTGATGGCCAGCTCAGCTGGAGGAATGACAAAGCTTTTGCTAAGTGGCAGCCACATGCCTTCTCCAAGAGTGTATGTGAATCTGAAACACAAAAGGCCAAAGTGTATATTTCAGAAACCTCTCACCATGTTACCAAAAAAAACATAATTTCCATAATTCAGCCTGTTTCAGGCTGCTGCATTGTGTGACAAGCTACATTGTGAGACAAGAAAACTGGCATTTGGATGACAGTAGTTTTACAATTTATAAAAAAGAAAGTCCATGAGGGTTAAATTGAAATTCTGGGAAGGAATCTAAAAATAGTGATGTCCAGGGTAACAACGAATGACACATTTTCACATAAAAAATAGACATGTTAGTGTTCATATTCGCTGAATGATTTCTGACGAAAAAAAAATCCATACATCCTCATGAGAGACTCCCACATGTATGTAGAGACTTTTATGCATTTGGTTTATTGTATCCACCTCTGCACAGTTGAGCAAGGATTTAACAAATAATGTATTTTTTTACTGATCCATCTAAAGGTTCGAACTGATTGTTGAAAGGAAAAAAATTGCTTCCAAACTTTTGCTCTTCTCCCCTGCAAAATCAAATATAACTGCATTTTCAGTTTGACCCTCACTCTGGAACAGTAGCACATTTTAAAACTTGAGTCATTACCGGAATGCTTATCTGACCTTGAAAACTCCCCCCACCCCCCTGGTTTTAGTGCTGAGAGACGTCCAGGCAGATAAGATCAACTTGTGGGTGGATATCCATAGAGGACTACAAAAACAAAGCAAATGATCATTGTAAAATAATGCCCAGAACAGAAGGTCCAAAGAGTTTGTAGGAGTAATTGAAAACTGGCATATCTACAAGCTAGCTCTATTTTACTGCACTTCATTTCAATTTGAAGACTTAGTGTCATAACACTCAATCAATAAACTCAGTTCTGTCAAGCACTGACTTGCATGCAATGGAAAAGGTCTCTAAGACACGAGTATGAACATGATTTTTTTTTTCTGTGAAGAATAGCCAGGATGCACTTGAATGATTCATTGATTCAATCACTCAATGATTCATTCATTCATTCACTTTTCCCCCAGTAATTCAACTATCATTTTTTTCCACCCATGCATCTCAAGGCAGCAGCATGTACTGTATATGAGCTAAACAATCACCTCAGTAATTCTATTTGCATAAGATGATTACATTACTGGAAGCACTTTTAGTTTTCCAGCATGCGAAGATGTGATTTAAACCTACACTGTAAAAATACAATGTCATTTTATCATTCGTCAAACATAGCCAACTAAGAACAGTGAATTGTTAGACTGACAATATTCATCCAAATGTTGTCCAAAGCAGGCTAAGGGCAAATTATTGTTATAATTAACAATGTCGCTGATTTGTTAAGGGTTTATGAGGACCCAGTGCGTATTGTGGTATGAATAAATTATGCAGTTACTGTTATAGGAATATTGTTTTAATATTTGCTGACTTTATTTATGCTGCTGTTGTTGTTTATGTACATGTAACAACTGTAGGATATCAGACCGAATCAGACAATCTAAGATTTGGTCAGAACCGAGTTGAGGCACGAGGAGTCACAAAAATTCCACAGAGGCCCCTGACAACAGGATGTCATAAATCGGACCCCAGCCTCTCTGAAGCAAGCCTAAACCTAAGCCCCTGTCACAGAACAGTTTTCAACATTAACACAAAAGAACACATTGACAAGTCCAATTTTGGGGCAAGTTATCAAGAATAATGGTCAAAAGAGATGCACAGCGTGACCGCCACATGGAAACATGTGACAGTGATCACAAGCTATTCCCTTTGAGCTAAATTATTAAATTATCACTGTTTACCCTACACAACGTTCGTAGTTCGGGAAGGAGGAGGCGGGAACCGGCGAACATTCAAACAAAACTTTAATAATAAAATAAACACAAAATAGCACGACAGCCCCTCGTGGACGACTGTCACGCACAAACAGAACCAAAACACAAAATAAAGTCCAGGCCTGATCCTCTCTCGTCCAACACTGTCGTCACTCCTCCTTTAATCCTTCCGGCGCTCCTCCGTGGGACTCGAGACCGGTGAGTGGCGCAGGCGTCGAGCATTAGCATTTACTCCACCGGCCCCGCCCCTCTCGTCACAGTACACTATCATTCAAAAGTTTAGGATCAATACTATTTTTTTTATGTTTTTGAAATAAGTCATTTATGCTCGCCAAGGCTGCAGCTCGGCTCCTCAGCGAAAACCTGGTATGCATTGCACCTGTTGCCTTATTATACTCACGCTGTGATCAGCGGCAGCTGGATGCAATAATTGCATGCCAATGTGCATTGGCTCGTTTAGTTTACACTCAAAGTAGATTGGTCTATCAAAGCGATATCCCAATTCGTCGGTCACCGATGTGACTCGGAGTAACCGACTGAAAGGGAACTGTTATTATTATAGATGCTGGACAAAGCAAAACATACACAATCAATTAATCAGTTGGCTTATTTACCTCACATTTAAAACCTCATGGAGAGCAATGCACCAACATTAAGATTCTTAGTTGAAAATGAATAAAAAATTATAAATGAGACTTTTTGGAAAAAACACTACCAATTTCATCATTATACTATTATACTATGCTCATCTCTAAATTAGAGTGACTTTTCAATAACATCTAGTCTAAAAAAATATGGTTTCAATAAAATAACAATATAGCCTATATTATGCATATCAAAATAAATGTACTGTTTTTTCAGGAAAGATGGCACATTTTCATATGAAGAGGAACTTCTCGGCATTTTCACGTAAGATACCATTCCTATTAACACATCTGTTACATGAGATGTGTTAAATACCCCATGTACTAGTGGATAGGAAAGACAAGCAACTGTGAACAATTTTATTAATGCACCGATAACAAGAGCACTGTCACTTCTAAGAAAAATGCAAAAGCAAATGCGTGTTTAATGCATACATTTTGCACTTCTAGAAAATGCAAATGCAATTGCGTTTGAATTCTGACCACAATATGCTGCAATACACAGCAAGCTTGTTTTCCAGTTGCACTCATCAGTCTGGATTTCTCCACATGAATCTCATCACACCTAGGTAGTGTGTGTGCCTCATCAGCTGTAACCACAAGCTCAATTATGTCAATATATCATCCATCATCAGCTACCGTTTACATTCAATCCAATTAAACCTGGATCATTTCATGTGCACACAGCGTTTTTCCCTTGTCAAAAATGCTGTTAATAGTAAACTGATCTGTTAAAGTAATAGTTTTTTGTCAAATTTTGGAGGCAGTGCAAACCATACTCATAGATGTTTCATAAAAATATATTTTTGAACACCACAGATTTGCTGAAAACTCACCCAAGCATTTTGTAATATGCAGATTCAAGAAAAAGGGGACGCAACATAAAGCTTGACACATTTGAATATTGTCACCTGCTAGTGTGAAACGGCTTCAATTGAGTTTTGCAGGAAATGTTTGTAAATGGATTATCGAACAAAACGCTGAAGCAGGGATAAAACTCCCTCCTCGCAGATGGAAGTTAAAAGGGAAAATCACATCAATCAAAAAAGTGAGGGTACCTTTTAAAATATCTCAGCACACTGACTCAATAACAAACAAAGTCGGAACCTCAGAACAGGACGGAAAGAAATAACCATAAAAAGCAGTTCTGTTACAAGCAGCAATATTCAACATATTGATGTGAGAACCACAGTTTGCACTGGATGTTTACAGACACAGTAATGCATGATTTAAGTGTAAAAGGTCCTTATTTTCCTATTTTTGAATGGTTTGCAGATTGGAAAGTAAATCAAAAATCTCCAAATTGGATGGTTACTTGCACCATAACATCTGTCCAACATCTCTCCGTCTCCCACTCTTGTACTTTATAGCTCCACTTTTAAAAGTTTAACAAATATCAGTCACATAATTTCTGAGTCTGATATTGAAAGTTAGATATATAAATGAATAAGTGAAGCATTCAAAATTGATTATGGGCTTTCCTATTCATTCATGGCACAAATCAATGATGTATGAGGAAAAGCTCTGTGAAATTGAAAATAAATCTTTCATTCAAGTCGTCTCAAGCATTCATGTCTGTGCAGGTTTGTTTGGAAATAAAACATTTAATTGTCCCAATGAAATGTATTTGTTTGGTGGCCCAAAGCCAAGGGATATGAGATTTTACACCTTTTGGGGTTATAACACAGATTCCAATTAAAAGATGCCCTCCCGTGTTGTTTTCAAATGAGAAAGAAATCTGGGCCCATATTTACAAAACATCTTAAGGCTAAAAGTAGCTCATAACTCGCCGATTTAGGAGAAAATCTTAAAAATAATAGGCATGTCAGTCCTAAATTTAGGACTCCTAAATTGTTGTTCTAAGATTATTTCACAAAGCGTTTTAGCACTAAAACTAGCTCCTAAATCTGTGAAACGTTAGGAGTAGTGAAGAGGACTCCTAAGTCACTAAGACCAAGCCACAAACTATCCTAAAATTTCTGTTGCCGGCAGTCTGCCTAGGAACATAAACTATTTTAGAAACATTTGATGATAATGACCTTTTAAAAAGGTATCACCTTTGGTTTTGGAGGTTATCCCAACTCCAAATTTTCTTTTGATTATATCCTTGTTTTCATTAACCAGTTGGGCAAGAAGTAACAGCTGTTCTTGCATTCAGTTTTTTTTTACATTTGCATGTATTACTATCAGCCATGATTATTCTACTCTGTTAATTAAAAGGCTGTTTATATGCATATTCACTAATTATGAGAAGCATACGTGTAAGAGGCTGACAATAAGCTGAACATATACTTGTTTAATTAGTGACACTTATCCTGCATTTTAAAATCTTTATTTTAATGGCAATTAACTTTTTTTTTTTTTTTAATATGGCAACATAATATTACACTCTACAATATTTCCATGAATAAATCGGACAGAGACAATCAGCCAATCACTGTGTGCATAGTTAGTAAGCATGCTGACATCATCCATAGCAACGAGGTCAACCCCGTCCTTACTCTTAGCTTAAGACTTCTCTCTGTTCCTTAGTAAAAGTTTGTCTCAGCAGCTTTGTGAATAGGTTTTAAGAGAAAACTCTTAGCTAAAAACTTTTACTGCTATTTAGGAGAACTCTTAGTTGCAAGATAAAATGTTTTGTGAATACGGGCCCAGGTTCACAAGATTTGTAAATAAATAGCTTGTGATTTGTGCAAACGAATTAGGGTTGAACAATCAAAGGACTTCAGAATGTCATGGATGAGATCTATGAATAATTCAGAACATGAAGATTATGCATGGCAACTAAAGGTAACCATATGTTGCTAGAATTGGATTAGCATTTCTAAATATTCCAAAACATACACCTCACAGATTGAAACATCTCCAGTGCATAAAGCAATGCACTGATTAGTCTTGAGTCTCCAGTTATAGCCAGTGGTAAACATCGTCTAAATCCCCACCTTTGTACATGTATGATTTTTTTTTTAATCACGATGAACCGCATTCAGTGGCCCTGTATTAAAAGTAATTACAGCATTTTTCTATTTTCAGTAGTTTTTTTGAACTGTGAATAGAGCTCTTTGAAGCTGAATAAAGAAATGCCAGCTTAGCCAAAATGACAAAATAAGTGTACTCTATTTCACAAGCTACTCCGTCTCAACAGAAACCTATTACATGCTTGTCAGCACCCTTTTTTCAAAGCTTATTTTCTGCAGTCATATAAAATATAATGTTCTATTTATTTATTTTTAGAATTATTTTGAAAAAAAACTAGTCTCCTTTTATGTATACATTGTTCATTGCACTACTTCATTGACATGTTCCTAATATTTTCAGTATTTTTAGTCCTCAATTTGAACTGGGTCATAGGCTTTATAGTACAAATAAAGCATACCTGTAAACATTTGTGTACCAAAAAATGGGAGACGGGACGGGATATAATAAATATAATTTATTATATTAATTTAAACAAATATTATCAAACAATCATTTAAACTATGTGTATATCAAACTGTGTGTTTTCTGCATAAAAATAAAGGCCGTTTTTGGCTTTGGACTAAAACAAAAAGCAGAAGGGCTTATTGAAAAATGCAAATTCATTCTCTCATCATTCTTTTGCTTTATGCCAGGAATATAGCCATTTCCCCGGTAACCGCAGTAAACAAAGCAGCGCAGCACCTGATTTTGCAACTTGCAGCGCTCATATTTAATCAATTAAACCATAGCCTTTTGAAGTGTAAGCTATATCTCAATTTGCATGTATATTTGTTTTTTTCACCGGAGCACCACCTGAGTCTTCTCCTCCCTTCCCATTTCTACCAGTTATCCTTTCCTTCCCGCGGTAGTCATCATTGTTGTAGGTTGCCAAGTTAAGGTGACAAATGGGTTGAAATTTGTATGTGTCAATTGTGTGAGAAGGATGCATTTCATACAAGATCTGGCGACTGGGCAACCTTGGAATTTGTTGATGTGATTATTCATATAATGAGGTTTGGGCCATACAAATTACAGGAGTTTTACCGGAGGCGAATGTAGCAAACATATAAAATACGCCCAGTAGGATTTTTTTTATAGAAAGACAAAAAATACGGGAAAATATTTAAACGGGATGTTAGCGGGATAGAATGGTAAAATACGGGAGAATCCTGGGGAAAACGGGAGGGTTGACAGGTATGATAAAGTGATCATTTTTCTTACCTAAAAATGCGATCAGATGGCTGCTCTCCCATCACCAAGTCAAAGCCACGCTGGAAAATTGTGTAGGGCCATGGGCTGCAAAACAGAAATGGCAGAAAATCAAAAACAAAAAAAATAATTCATGCTTTAAAAACTGTACGTCACACTATAGACTCTTCATTCATTGTTAAACAGCTCCAGTCTTCACTAAAGCCATGTGACCGTTACAATTGAATGACTTTGAGATGAAAACATAACCATTCCTTTGTGAACTCACATCAAACCAATTATGTTCCCAATATGAATATCACAGAAATTCCTCCAGCAGATGCTGTTTGTAAAAACTGTGACCCGACAGTAGCATCTCTGTCAGTCAGTGTCAGACGTGAGCGTGACTTCAAGTGTGTGTTTATCCAAAGCTCTATGTGAACTGATGGAGATTAATGCAGAGCGGCAGCTGTGGGGACAGAGGCTGTCGCTGCAGTATAAAAGAAAATACAAGGAGCTGATGCCTCTCTAAATAAGCTGTTACTCACAGCAAAAGAGCAGTCACAGCCTGGTTAGACCACTTCATACCACAGATCACCTACTGCTATTTAAACATCAACATTTGTCCTGCAGCATTCCCAATTCACAAGAGAACCAAAAGCAGGAGCATTCTGAGAATCCATTACACAGAAAGGTTCAAAATATTAAAATAATAAAATGTAATAAAATTATTTCAGTCAGTTTCCTTACAACATCTACATGTTTTGTTAGTACCACACAGCAAGTCATGGGACAAGTTCTATAAAGATAGCCACTATATTAAGACTGTGAACCAGTTTGACCAACTAGCAGTTAACCAAGTGATAATCAGTCTTACTTTTCTGATTCAAATAGACCAATCTACCTCTAAGGGTAACTAAAATGTTATGACCAGTCTTGCAGGGGGAAAAATAGATGACTATTTAAGACTAGTCGAAGCGGTTTATGCAAATGGTCAATATTTTCAGACAACCTTGAATAAATGCATAAGTCATATTAACTAGATGTATGCAACATGTGATGTTTGACAGTATAATTCACTTTGACAAGGTAAACGATAAGTTATAATTTTTGGGGTGAACAATTCCATTAATATATAAAATAAAGAAAAAGTGGCTACATATGAACATTTGCAGGAAAGAGTTTAGGAAATATCTTGGCACTTTGAAACTTTAGAAAGCATTTGGCAATGGACTTTCTTTCTCCACCACTAAGTGTTAGAGTCAATTAAAAACGGTTCACACCTTCACAGCATGGCATAAAGGGAACAAGCATATCCAACGCTATTCCACTCCCCTAAGGCAATCTTCCTGATTGTTCCAATTTGATTTCTAATTATCGGATCCCTCTCACATACCGTCATCCCTCCCATCTCCCTCCCAATTAAAATGCCAAGGATTTCCTCACCTCCAAGTCTTAATCAAACTGCTCCAGAGCGACAGCCTGAAACCCAGATGAGCATGTGAAACTCTCCTCAGGGAGGGTCTAATTAACTTCAAACATCTTAAATACAAGTCTATCTGGGATTAGAAACTTGTGCTCTAACATTTAAGTGTTTTGACTATATCTAGACTGCAAAGTAGCAAAACACCCTTTTATTTTATGCCATTCTCGAGTAGTATTTGTGCTTCATCTGTCTGTTGATTTAAGAAGCAGCAGTTTGGTTAGGCGCACTCACACTTTTACCTCAGATTAAAGATACCATCTGTTCAGATGCAGTTAATCTTATATTCAATCCTCTGATAAAATATCTGAGGGCAACAACAAAAGTTTTGAAACAAAGAATTTCAAAATAGTTATTTCTCTTTGATCATTTTAACAGCAGCGCTTGGATATGAGGCACGCAAGACACATAATTTCTTACATGTGTAACGCAATTTAAAATGCACAATACATGTATCTCATTGGTATACTGAAGTGTAAATCACTGTCACACAAATCTAAAATGACCCAGAGCTTCGCTGTGCTAATCCCTTTTCCAATTCCAGAGGAAGAGCATCATGCAAAAAAAAAGCAAATTAATTCAAACAAGCCAATTTAATTTCCCTACAGTGCATAACACCTGGCTGGCTATCGGCACTGGAGACATTTTTACTACAGATAAGAAGCATGGCCAACTTCAAGATGGCAGATCCCTGTTTGTATGGTATGGTACTCACCCCTGATTTGGGCCCCATTCATTGCGAATACATAGATGCTTATGAACAGGGTCCTTCATGTAGCCATCGAAACAGAGACATTCTCCTGTAAGCAGACAAAGTACATTAAACCATCACTGATAATAAGAGAAAAACATTATTAGTATTATACAGCTGTGCTGAACAATGATTGTCATGTGTCCCTGCAGGACGTCAGTTAGGATGGTACCAGCTTTCTGCCAAAATGATATTGTTACTACTGTAAAATCATCATAAATTACTAAGGGACTTCCTTCAAACACTGTAAAAAAAAAATTAATAAAATAAAAGATGTGTCTAACTATGCTGTTTTTAATTAGTTTTTCTTATGTAAACATGCTAGATAGGAGTCTCACTTTTTTTCCAGCAACTAGCTGACTCCATGTCAGTTAAAGAACTGAAGAAAGACTTGTCTTTAACTTTTAAAAAATGTGCCTAGAGACACTTCGGTTTTATTCCATTCTTTTGTGATCCATCTAGTTTTAATCCATCCATCCATCTAGTTTTTAAATGCAGAGAAGCACCTTTTATGACGCTTTTAGAATAGTTCTCATTTTTATTTTTTATGACAATTGTGGCTAATATTCTCTCTATAACAATTTAGTTTTATTTGATCAACAGTCACTGTAGCAGTCACTTTTATTTTTTCCTAAAAAAAACAACAACAAAAAAATAAATAAATAAATGCAGTTACCACTGTAATTTTTGGTGAAGGGATTTTATTGAAGCACATCCATAGAAAGTAAATAATTAAACTTATTTCCCATTTTGTTTAATTTTTAGAACATTCACAACCCCAGATATGTTTTATTAATAATTGATCATACTACATTATACTGTGTCCAGTACAATATGTGTGTGTGTGTGTGTGTGTGTGTGTGTGTGTGTATGATAGACCTCTGAAATTAAAAAGCAATGTCCCTTCTCTGGGTTTGGCTGTTCTTCTTTTTGTTCCAGTTACATTTTTCTTCCAGTTCAGTTTGATATTTTCAGGTTAGGGGCATATGGAACATAATTTACCTTACATTACCAAAAAAATTATTTATATATTTAAAAATATATAAACACAATTATACATTATATAAATACATTTAAAAAGTCACATCAAGTTTACACATTTTCACATTGATTCAAATATAATATTTATAATAGTAACAAGTATATCATCTTCTCTTTAGATCATTAGTCAACAAATTCTTAGTAAAGCAAGTAGGATGATAGTCACAGACCCAGAGGTGCACCTTTCATTTAACTGAGCTGACTCACAGACCATTGCGTTTTAGGCTATTTCAAGGTCATTTAGATGCAGGAACTCATGTTTTCTGAACCACTGACTTGCTTACTTTTAGTCCGTTTCCACCAGTTTAACCCATTCAGACTCATGTGTGAAGCAGCTGTGAACATGACATACCGATTTTACCCCACTATGGAGTCGCATGATTTCTCCTGTACTTTGCTGTTACCCACTCGCATTGTCACCATACCCCGATCTGTAGTCTAATCGTCTCTCTGTCTCTCTTCAGGGTCAAGTGAAAATGACCTCATTGTCATGTTTACATTATGGCGATTCTCCAGACGTGCAGTGCTATAAATGGATGCTGTTTTGTGTGTGTTGAAGCATATAAGCAGGCACAGCAGATTCCCTGTGTCAGCCCTCTTCAGTCGTGCTCATGGCTCAGACAAGTCTAATCACTCTGAGCTCAGCTGATCAGTCTTGTCAGGCCAAACCACAGGCATGTCGGTCATGATTTGGGTTCATGGGACTGATGAGGCTGCACCCTGAGCAGGACATGTGTGAGCAGAGTGATGCAAATACAGAGGGGGCACAGAGGAAAAAACTGCGCTGGCAAACATGGAAACAAATGTGTTATGAGTGGGAGGACAATATATGGAAAAGGCTAAGGAAAACATTTGCTGACATTGTGCACAGTAGCAGTCATCAATACACTTGGACAATGTCAGTGATTATGTTGACTTCTCAGGTCATACACCCAGAGCTCTGCTAATGCAATATAAGTGACCTTAAATTCTGCATTATGCAGACTAGTATTGGATTTGCAACACTGATGCTCTGACTAACATGAGAAAAACTGATTCTTGGGCAACTGTATGGTGTAAAAGATGCAAATTGGAGAGAAAGCCAACTAATCTTTTTTTTAAAGACATTAAAAGGAATTCTACAAAACTAAATACATCAATTATGAGATAAATATACAGTTGCTGTTGCTGTATTAGCAGTCAACTTTTGTCTTATCAAACTTTTGTTAAATATATTAATCTAAAATACTTCCAAAAGTTTGGGTTCAGCAAGAATTTTACAGCAAAATTAATACTTTTATTCAGCAAGGATGCATCGAATTAATCAAAAGTAACTGTAAAGACATTTATACAATTATATACAACAGTTTTTTTCTATTTCAATAAATGCTGTTCTTTTGAAATTTCTATTCATCACAGAATCCTAAAAAGTATCAGCTTCCACAAAAATATTAAGCAGCACAACTGTTTTTAATATGATAATAGAAATAAGCATATTAGAATGATTATGATATATATATATATATATATATATATACAGTGGGTACGGAAAGTATTCAGACCCCCTTAAATTTTTCACTCTTTGTTATATTGCAGCCATTTGCTAAAATCATTTAAGTTAATTTTTTTTTCCTCATTAATGTACACACAGCACCCCATATTGATATATTTGTCTTTAATTAATAAAAAAAAAAAAAAAACGCAGTGCAGCTAGTCCCTTGTCGGTCATAAACACTTTATTTGATCTATTACTGATCATTAGTACATTTTGACAAGCCAAGAATAAGGTCTAGCACTGCTATTATTTGCATAGTTAACTGTTTTAGCTTTGCCAAGGTAATTTGTAAAACTGAAATTAAACTTGTACCGTAGGTAATAATAGCATTTTTATCAATTCAAATGAGATGCAGGGAGCCTTTATGGCTCTGGGTGGTAAATTACAATTTTGCCAGGAAACATGTACCCAGTGGCTTTGTGATTGACTGATTATTGAGGATATCCAGCAGGTGCTCAGCCAGTGGTGTATGCATAAGAAATACATACCTTGTTGATTTTTTTTCTTCACAGAATATATGCAGAAGCAGATTTTTCCTATACTGTGAGTAAGGCATAGGAGGCCAAATCCTATACTCTACCATTTATAGCCTACTATTTATTGAGCATTTGATTTTTGGGGCATTCTCTTGGGTATCATTGCAAATGTTGCTAATTAAGAACCCAACTGGAAGTAAACAAAAAAAAATCTAGCTTTTAAGCTGTCAAAATCAAAGCTGTATGTGGAAGTACTCCAATGTTAATTTATTTATTTCCTGGAGTGTGACATCTCTACATGACAGAAAGAGATTTACAGCATTAAAAAACATAAAATAAGTCAAAACTTTACTTATTTATGTGTACACAGCATATGGGAGTCTAACTGTTGGAAACAACATGTCAAAATCACTTATTACCTTGAAATTGTACTGCAGTGCAAAATAAGTGTCCTGCAGTGTGACATGCTGTACTCCATCTGAACTGTTTTACAAATCTTTCTAATTGTATTATAATTAATTATTGTGCATTCCGGTTCCAAAACCTCAAATGATGAAATATATAATTTTTAACCTAAAAAAAACAAAAACAAAACAAAACAACAACATATGTATGTCCATGTTCAACTACCCTTCTGCATTTCAGCATGTAAATACCAGAATTAATTACTTCAACAACTTTGACCAGTCAATTTAACATTAACCTATTATGAGAAAAACGTGAACAAGGTGTAATATCAGAGAAATGCCTATAAAGCAAATGTATTATCATAAATTTTTATATACCAAAATGCAGATAAAATGCATAAAAAAATTATGATGCAAACACAAAAACTTCCGCCTACTGTCTGTGATTATTCATCAATACTGTAGTTGGCATGTACTGGCATTTAAAAAAATACATATAAAGGCAGCTATATGTTTTGATTGAGATATCTGGAAAATATTTATTTTGCATTAACTTCACACGCACTTTATTTGTTAAATTTGTATATTACATTTATTTGTCCAGAAATACAAATCAGTTTTTACAAATACAGCAAATGCTGTCCAAATAAATAAATACACGTTGTCCATGTTCAACTACTCTTCGACATTTCAGCATGTAAAAACCAAAACTAATTATTTGAACAACTTTGTCCAATCTATCGAATACTAATTGACCTTTTATGCAAAAAGGCAAGCGAGGTATAATATGTTGGATTTTAGTGGCCTATAGACAGTGTTCGGGAGTATCAGTATGAGAACTGCCTTTTTACAGTTCAAAGTAAAAAGAGGTGAGTGTGTGTGTGTGTGTGTGTGTGTGTGTGTGTGTGAGACACAGAGAAAGTGACTATGTAGAATTACATATTAATGAACTTTTTAAGTCCCAAGTAATTCCTCTCTTTCCGCAACCACAGAGAGTGTCTGTAGGGCATCTATTATTCAGTCAAATTAATGAAACGAAAGTGCAAGGATCAGGTAGCCTGAGACACAACATCATGTGTTCTTGTTTAATAAATGTCCCCTGAATCCTTATGGGAATGAGGGAGGTGAAAAGGGTCTCCGAGAGGCCTGTTATAAGTCCGATTCTCATCTCGGCTTTTACACATCCTCTGCGCCTCTGATTCACAATCTTTTTTAAAGTGCACACAGTCCGGTTATTGTCGCTCCCCATCCCCGCTTTCATCAGTATCTCCCTCTCCTGTTTGATTGAGACAGTCTTACAGTTTTCCGTGAATATCCTCCGCCACATAGTCTACAACCCCCACCCCTCACACACCGACAGCACAATGCAATTATTGAACCGTGGCAGTACCAAGGCCTCATCCTTTAGATTTCATTTGGAGAAAACCAAGGCAAGTTCCCAACGGTCCAACTTTGATTCATTTAGGGTTGGAAGATTCACTTTTCAAAGCCCAGTGGAGCTCCTCTTTTGAATTATGGATGCAAACAGGAGGAACTTGTCAACAAATGATAACAACGTTGGACTAATTCCTGCTGCAGATGATCGGAAAAAATAGCTATAAAGCGAATGTATTACTATTCATTTTGATGTAACTGTTGTGTCTGTTGGCTATGTTTTGCCTGACTGGAACAACTATAAAACTGAAAAGATCAATCTCAGCTTACAAAGTTGCAGTTTTTTTGTGGTAAAATGCAGATGCATTTAATGCAGTGCATTAAAATGTATGATGCAAACAGAAAAAACGTCTGCCCACTGCCTGAGATTATTCATTAACACTCTCATAACTTTCATAGGTATGTAGTGTGTCCTGGCATTTAAAACAGAATAAAATAAAACAGAACAAAAAGCAATTGGAAATTGTTGTTGGTGTTAATTAAGCTAAGGACCTCCAAATATGATGGCAAGGCCTTCCTATAATACAAAGGCCGCTATCTGTTTTCAAAAGTAAATAATTGGCTCTCATATTATAATTGTACTAAAACTAAAATACATGATTAAAACGTCTTAGTTTGAATTTATTTGATGCTGCATCTTATTTTTCTACCTAATAGGTTAATACTGTATGTATAAACATGAAAATAAACATTTTCAATTTAATTCAAATGTATTTGTATTTCATTCAAATTCATTTGTTTAGCCATTTTTTGCACTTTTTCAATACATGGTGATAGGAGGAAAACTGCCCACAAGCTGTATTATAGTAAGTGAATAACATTAGCTTTATATAGTGAATATAATGTAACAGCTAAAAACACTTGAAATTACATGAAAGTGAAGACAAAGTGAAACTGGACCATTTTGCATTCAGAAAGCACATTATGTCCATGTTCAACTACCCTTCTGCATTTCAGCATGTAAATACCAGAATTAATTACTTCAAACTGCTGAAGTATTTACTGAAGTAAATACTAGAATTAATAACTTCAAACTGCTAAGATCTTAGATGGTCTAAGTTCATCTGGAGTGTTAACATACAACTCAACATTCCAGAATCTAATAAAGTATCATCTAGAATATTAATGCTTCCCTGGCTCAGAATATCCTGAAGTTAAGGCATTCCATTTGATCTGTGCTTTGCCTAATTTACGTCCCAGCCAAGGAAAAAAAAAACAGAAAAAACATTCTAATCCAGGTCACTCAAGCTGTATATGCCCAAGTCTTACATTACAAAGATTCATTGCCAAGCATTACTGTCCTCACAGCTCTCGCTCAACTAAGCTTGCATTACTTAATACTGTTCACTCAAGAGAGACACCTTCAGAGAAATCTGCAAATGAAACGATAGATGAATCAGAGCTAAGCCTCTCTCTCCAGTTCCTCCTGCTCTTTAAATGAAGCTGCGTTACAACTGCAGTTCGGTGAACACATTGATTTTACACAGTGGAGGGGATGGGCGAAGGGGTGGAAAAAAAGATTATTTAATGATTAATTAGGCAAAGACGCAGACTAATGAAAGCAAGGCAAAAAATATAAAAATACCCAATGTGCAGATTGAAGGGATAGTTCACTCAAAAATGAAACTCTCATGTCATTTTAAACCAGTATGACTTTTTCTTCTGTGGAACACAAAAGAAGAATGTGAAGAATGTTTCAACTGCTTTGTTCATACAATAAAATCAGTGGGGTCCAAAACAACACTAAGACATTTTACAAAATATCTTCTCTTGTATTCCACAGAGGAAGAAAGTTTAGAAGACATGAAGGTGACTTTTGTGATGATTTTGTGATGACTTTTTTGATTTTCAGATGAACTATCCTAAGTATGTCCCTCAGAGTGTGTGTTGCTCCCGGTGTCAGACATTCTACATGAGCTGTGTGAAGTACAGAATCATGTCAGGGTGGTGTGTTGTACCTGTATCTGGGTCACATTGGTGCTCACAGGGGTCCAAGAGACGGCGGCCACACAGATCATTGACCCAGGGGCCACTGGCATTCTGCTGGTAGTACAGCAGCACCTGGGCTGGGTTCAGCCAATCAGATGCGTCCAACTGGCTGCCCTGAAGCAGAACGAATCTGGAGCCTGAAAGAAAAGAATCAGAGAGGACATCTGTCAAAAGTTACATCAAGTAAATTAGTGAACTCTATTAATGAACTCCGAAATGACCACAGTAACACAAACAGCCAATTTTTGTTGGTGTTCAGAATATGAACCATAAACTGGAAGCTACAAATAGACTCTGTATGTAACTGTGGTACAGACATGTTTAGATTTATTCACTGATTGGCTAAGAGACTGTTTCAACAGGTTTTCATCTTTTTGTGTGTTTTAAGTGAGTCACTGATTCATTTACTCAACTGATTCGTTAACCAAAACCACTCTAATTGTTCGCTATAAAATTTGTGTGTCAAATTAACAGTACTTAGAGACTCAAGAAAGAGTGTTTAAGCAGCATGATTGCTTTTCCCCAACAACTGTTATGCATAAAAATTGTTTTGGACTTTTTAAAGCTAAGCAAAATCCTTATAGCTGAAATTGTATGCATTATACACATTTTTCAATGTTTTATACTTCATGCACAGCTGTGGATAAGATACAACGGTGCAGAAAAAACATCTGAACTGAAAGTGTGATGTATTCTGAATTACCCCTCTGAATATTTCAAAACCATGAAAGCCAATGGAATGTATTCTGCAAAAATCACGTTTTATCAGATCTGCTTTGACATCAAGTTTTACCCTGTAATACTGTTAGACAGTTATAGACACATCTTAAATCTGATCTTTCCAATTCAAAAGGCAAACTGTGAATCCTTTAAGTCTCCTCTTTTCAGATGTCTTCCACTTAGACATCTATGTGAATGTTAATCTACCCTAAAGCCCCAGACCCCATAGAAAAGAGCTCTGCATGAAAGACAAAATGACAGATGAGCAAAGCCAGTCACAATCCATCATATCGCCCAAACTCTAGAGCTGACGGCTGAAATGCCAATGAGCTGAAAGAAAGAGAGAGGAATAGCAAGAGAAAAGAGGGTAAGAGAGAGAGAGAGTGGCCTGTAGTCTAGGACTGCAGGTGCAACATTAAAATTCAATAACAAGCTCATTCAACACAAATGCAACTTAAGTCCAAAGCACAAACAGAGGACCCTTGGGGAAAGCGGCTAGTTGTTGTTTACAGATGGGCATACATGTGTGTGTCTGGGAGTGCAGTTCTAGGGAGTAACTAACTAAAAGTAGCACTACTAACTTAACTGCATTTTTCATAGCGTGACAACAGCTCAGTTGTTTTCAAAATAATGTTGCTTTTTCCAGTCACTAACTACTTTTTTCCAACAAGGAAAGGGCGTCTGGCAGAGCGTTAGGACCCAGAAGAGGTGAAGCATGATGTCAGACGTAACAAGCAGATATTCTTAACCACTATCCAACCGTGAATCTGCTATGAGCAAGAGGTGGAGTGGAGGTGCACCACAATATAGCCTCGTCCTTTATTCAATATTCCGTTTCACTTGGGTCAAGGCTAGAAGGGATACATATGGCGCTACTGGGCATGCGCACAAAAATACAGTGTAATTTTTGTCACACTGTACAACAATAATTAATATTTTTTTGCATTATTGTAAGGGGTAGGTTTAGGGTTGGGGTAGGTGTAGACGTTAATAAAAAAACAATCTAATAGGTAGAACATTAAATTTCATTGTTAGTTGTCCTGTCGGAGCAGAGTTTTTGAGAAGAGTACTTTGTACTTTTACTTAAGTACTGTTTTGGCACCAGTACTTTTACTTGTAATTGAGTATTATTTCAGCAATGTAACAGTACTTGTACTTAAGTACAACTTTTCAGTACTCTTTCCACCACTGACAAGTAGCAGTGTAGCTTGACAAAATGCTACATTACAGTTTTCTCATCTCACACACATAGCCAAGCAGGCTAAGGAAATAATCAATCAATAGTCTTTTCTCTCATTCAAACTCTCAGTTGAATCAGTCTGTTCAGATTCAGTGATTCATGTACTAATGGTTCATGTACTAATAATGATTCATTTTCGATTCGAGTCCCTGTGCAGTCACTTGTGCAAGAATTTTTTTTAATTTAAACTCTAGTTTTAGTTCAAATGTTTTTATGTTTTGTTAGGTTGTTTCTAATTTTATTTTACCTAAAAATATGAATTGTAGGTTTAAAGGTTGCTTTTTACATCTCAGCACAGTGTGTGCCGCATTCTGTTTGGATAAGAAAAATTATTTAGTTTTATTAAAAAGATAGATACACTATTGTTAAAATACATTCATTTTAAAAAGACAGATCATTTTAATAATAAAAAAAAGATTCTGAAAGCTTCTTACACTGCTTAAAGGAGTTCCCATATTAATTTAACGTCGACTAACTTGACTAATAGTCCCACTAATAGAGGAAATGTTTAACATCTTTAACAATGTCTCCACAATGGTTTAAATATATATTTCATTATTTTAACAATTCTTATTTGATACAATCATTTATAACATAATTTTTTTTTAAATATCAGATCAACTTAATGCAGAATTGACTTTGTGTTGATGATCGCAATCACGTCAATGATCAGACAAATTTCCAAGTGCATAATGAAACGCGGATGTGTAGGAAAGTGCTGCGGTGAGTTTTTGTGTCATTCTAATGGTTTAGAGAGAAATAAAACCAAATCTGCCTTTTACTCCGGTGCCCCGTTGCACCCTATAATTTAAAAATTTTATATCTACAAATATATTGCCTCCTTCAATATATTTTTTTATAGTAACTTGTAGTGAAAGTGGGGCTTTCATAATAACTTGCCTATCATCTCAAGTTAGCTGACATGCTAAAGCTAACTGCAACACAAAATGAGTCCAAATGTTTGTCTGAAAATCTTCTGTGCCAAAATTAAAAATAAACGTTAGTCTTTCATTTGAGACTCTTAAAAAATTAATTCACTAGATGGCCAAGTACATAGTGTAGTGCAAGTACATGGTGTATAGCCTAGTACATGATTTGAAACACAACTAGAGACTAAAGCATTTGCTTCTGATTGTTCTTTGATGCTTTCAACACACATCTGTTTGGCTTTTCACTAGAGACAGAGCAAGAGTCGGCATGACATTTGCTTTAATACAGTAGAAATCGTGAGGGGTAGACGGGGGGCCGAGGACCCCCGCTGCTCAGGGGCCAGACGGGAAGCAGAGGAGGTGATGAGATTACCGTCTGCAATGAGGTGCTCTGGAACGTGGAGTATGACTCTGACGTTGAGGCTACAGGAGAGGTGAGACGCGCAGACCAGGCCGATCACACAGCTCACCACGCTGATCAAAGTCAGGGTGGTCTTGTTGATAGGGCTCCGTGGGGAACCTAGGGAGAAGAGAGAGAGAAAGCAATAAAAGAGCGATGCTACAAGATTGGAAAGTTCACATTTTTATGTGTAACTCGGAAAGGCACAAGGGAGGCAGTTAAAAAACTGCCCACATCAGTATTGGTGGTCCATGAAAGGAGCACTGGATCAAACCAGCCAGCCAAACTCTTGGAGCAGTGGCAGCTTTGGCACAAATAGAGCAGCGGAGAGACAACACTTTACCTTTTGAAGTCTGCTGCTTTTATGCTAAATACTTCAAATGGCAAAATATGAAAAAGAGCTGTTTTTAACCACGTTTTTGTAATACAGCCAAACTGGTTTGGTGTAGTGCTGCCCTGTACATCTGTTACATGTAAAATAAAGGCACAAGACACTGCACTATAACAACACACAAGATGACATAAACACACCCATTCACAATGTATGAGGACACAATACTGATGATCAGATATTGTCATCTACAGTAGCTCATTAAATTAAATTAAATTAAATTAACTGTTCCCTCCTGGTGGAATGGCCTGCCCAACTCAATCCAAGCAGCTCTCGAATCGGCTAAAAACACATCTCTTCCATCTTTGTTTGACCCTCTAATTCTAGCACTCTCTATTCTAATTCTATTCTTTAAAAAAAACACTTGTCTCTTTTAGACTTGCACTCTATTTATTTTTCAAAAAAAAAAAAAACTAACACTAGCTTTCTAATATTTTTGTATTCTATCAGTTTTCTTTTAATTTATTATACAATTAACAAAAGAAAAAAGACCCCTAACACTAGCTTGCTCTATTCTTTTTCTATCTGTTTTCTTTTTATGTACTATATTATTTTAACAACTCTTGTTACGTGTACTGCGTTAAGCTAACTGAGAGTTGTTATAGCACTTGTATATCATTGCTCTTTTGTTGATTTTGATTGCTTCCATTGTCCTCATTTGTAAGTCGCTTTGGATAAAAGTGTCTGCTAAATGACTAAATGTAAATGTATTAACACAAGTGACGTTTAAAACTCTGTTATTAATAACATCTCAGGATAAACATGGACAATAGCATTCAGCAACTGGAAACATCAATTACATACATATGAAAGGAAATCAGATGATACATACAGTACAGGTGCATCTCAATAAATTAGAATGTTGTGGAAAAGTTCATTTATTTTAGTAATTCAACTCAAATTGTGAAACTCGTGTATTAAATAAATTCAATGCACACAGACTGAAGTAGTTTAAGTCTTTGGTTCTTTTAATTGTGAGGATTTTGGCTCACATTTAACAAAAACCCACCAATTCACTGTCTCAACAAATTAGAATATGGTGACATGCCAATCAGCTAATCAACTCAAAACACCTACAAAGGTTTCCTGAGCCTTCAAAATAGTCTCTCAGTTTGGTTCACTAGGCTACACAATCATGGGGAAGACTGCTGATCTGACAGTTGTCCAGAAGACAATCATTGACACCCTTCACAAGGAGGGTAAGCAATGAGTTACAAATGACATCCGTGTAGATGCTTAGCATTGCAGCATGCCAACTACAAAAGGAAGAACCCTGTTTTGTGATATTAAAGCTTAGATACTTAAGATAACATCATCTTAGATATGGATGTTAACTGAAACCAGAAGGTTGACTTTTGAAGAAATGAAGACGCATGATCAAAAGAAAATGGAAAGCATTGATTCACACATTTGCATGCATCTGCCAGAAATATATACAAATGCCTACAAAAGACTGTGGGCAGATCTTGAAATCTAAAAACTGTTTTATGCGTCTTATGTTATTGAGTATTCATCAGTCATGTATTGATTTATACTATAGGAAGTGGTGCTTTCGCATTTTGTCAGTTTGACTTAGGTGAAACATATTGGACTTGGTCTTCTACTGAGGACCACATTTTCAAGGATTAATTACAGCAAAACTATTTTAAAATTATTCATTTTAGATAAGAATATAATTTGGCTTTTTGTCCCCTGGCCTCCATCCCTTCTGTAAGTATTACCAGATAGCTCCAATTTTTCAACTATGAAGAGATAAATGCCAGTATTTAGTATTTAGGTAGGGGTTAGATAGCAATATAGCACTTAAAAGTAATATTATACTTTTATTTTAAATTATTACTACTTATATTATATTATTATAATATAGAGATTTATAAGAATATTTTCTAATAAAAATAATTGCCACAGCAATTACAGATCAAACTTCACTTAAACTTCACTTCACTCAAATAAGACAGTTATTAACACAGTTATTAACAAATAACACCATTTTTTTTTTTTTTTACATAAACGTATGCAAACATGTCTATCATAATCAACAAACTGCTCTCACCCAATCATAAGTTTCCCGCAGCCATCTAGGGAAAAAATGCGACAAGCCATGTCTATTATTAACTTAAGTCCAATTAAAGGTGTTGTTGCTACAGCTGATTTGTAGTGTTTTTGACAAGTACAGGGTTTAAGCATTTGTTAATTAGAGGGAGAAAGTATTAAAGCAAAGTGATTGTCTGTTAGTTGCCTTTCAAGTGGCAGCTCCTCAAGAGTTTAGGGAGCTTTGCATTCAGTCTGGACTCTTCAGAACACAATGCAGCACTCCTCAGGGGACAATACAAGAGTTTTAGACAGACTCTAGCCATTAGTGTCTGACAGTACTGTCCAGCCGGTTTGTTACACGCTCTCTTAGCGCTTAACATACACACATTTACCGTGCTTAATGTTGAATAGTGGTCTACAGACGAAGCTGCTAAGCTTAAGGTGCTTAAATACTTGTAAGCTTGCATTTAGTCATCATTCATTTCAGAGAAGGTCCATGGAGTCTACAAAGAGGCTCTGAAGAATTCTCTTAGCAAACTCAAAAATTGCTCAGGTACCCTCAGTCCAATTTGGAGGACAGTAAAAAAAAAAAAGAATAAAAAAAAGTTAAGCACTTATGCTTTCCTGTAAGTTGTTTTAACACAGTGTTCAACTGCAATAGCAAATCAATGGCAAATCTCACACGTAACGACATGCCTCAATCGGTGAGATAGTTGTAAGGCAAGCCGCTTCACAACTAACACTTTGCTCGGTTTCTGAACAAAGTGTGACATGAACACCAAATGGCCACAATCAGGTGGTGCAGGTTGAAACCATGCGATGGTGTGGAAGTCCTCCTTACCCCCGGAGCCCCACGCGGTGTTGACGTTACCGTTTCTCATACCTCGACTGCGACGGCGGCTGCGGTTTGGGTCGGTGTAGAAGGTTAGCTGCGGCTCACTGTCCGCCTCTGTCCCAGAGTCCCCGTCCGGGTTCAGGAAAGTTGAACCCGCTGTAGAATTCACACAAAAACCAACCATCAACTAATTCATCAAACCAAACAGAAAATGTGTAGGCCCAGCGTAAAATTTTTAGACAAACCTTTCAAGTTATTCTGCATGTAAAATAACCTTAAACAATGTAGACAGAAAGTATGCTGATCTCAAAAAGAAAAACCATCAACATTAATTATTGACTGACTATCCAATTAAATATTAGACTATTTCAAAGTCAGTTTAAAAGACATAAAAGACATACAAGAACATTTCCAAACACAATGTCATTCTGAGGTTTTGAAATTAAACAAATGTGACAGCATGACAATATATTTGTGTGTGTGTGTGTGTGTGTGTGTGTGTGTGTGTAATTGCCAATCCCTTTGTTTACTTATCTAGCATTATTGATCAATACAGCAAGTAATTATAAAGAGCTACAAACCACAAACAACAGATTCATTAGAAATATCAAATTGGAAAGCAATTTAATTCTTATAATGAGGGAAAATCTTACAGATAATGCAGCAAAACCACAGCAAAAATGTGTGCTATTTAAGTTAGAATTGTTAAGGCACTATACACTATTGTTCAAAATTGAAAATTTGGGGACAGTAAGAAGTTTATTTTCCCCCAAAGAAGTCACTTATGCTCACCAATATGTTTTTAATTTATTTATTAATTTTATTATTATTTTGGATTAAAAACACACTTTTAAAAGTCCTTGCTAAATAAAATTAGTACTTTCTTGAAAGAAAAAAAGAATCTGACACCAAATTTTGAACAGTAGTGCATGTAAAGAAATGTTAGATATCAATCAAAATGTGTTTATATACAAAAATGTGAGTGAAATGATGCAATGAATGACATACAATGATAATTCAAAATACAACAGGGGAAAATATTTACATATTATAAATATAATACTGTTTTGACACAAAACGCTTATACTATCATAAGGTTTACAAAGCACTAAAATAAAAGATATATACAACACATTAGAAACTGCATAATTGCAAACATACGTCACACCTAGCACACACCAATGTGACATACAGAGAATAAACCACAGTAATTGTCGTTCTGTGAGATGCGCTTCTCCTCTCAGAAGAGTATTGGATAAATATAAGTAATGAACAGGAGGTAAGGAGTGTGACTGAGATAAGAGATGCATGCTTCCTTGGGCTCTTTTTTTGCCGTGCACAAAAGACACAATTTACGCAACAGAGGTAAACAAACGCTTTCATTATGCAGCGCGTGAGGAAGAGATGCATGAGCGCACTGACCCGTGGATTAGACTGACTCGCGATGATGAGAAATAATGTTTAAGTTACTCCGTATTCACACAACAGTGTGGCTATCCATTAAAAACATCTTCTCTGGTGCAGAAGAGAATCAAACAATTATCATTTATAGATGAGCCATCCGTATGGAATGAACCAAACAATGCTTTTTTTTTTTTAAATATCATTTCATACCGCCATAAACAACACATAAAATATTCAAAGCTGTGATGCAAACAAGACACAGGCAGGTCACAAAAACAGCAGAAGTTGTTTGGCCCTACAGTTAAATCACAAGTCTTAAAAGAGCACAGCTCTGAAAGTAATTAGTATTATTTTAGCACATCACCGCATTACAGTGATATTGAATAACAAATCAAATTATTCATAAATGAAAGTGTAAAGATGGATGAAAAAAGTAACAAAAACTATGTGAAAAGCCACTTGTCCTCAAAATGTCTTCTCAAAACATCTACGCTGTCAAAATGATTTGATGACAGTAAACATTTTGGAAAGGTTCACTAGGAATGACTAATTATGGGGTTTATTTGTATGCGCTGTCTGCATTGTTTCTGCAACCATATTTAGAAAAAGAATTATGAAAATTATGCTTATATAATTGAATGTGTTTTTTTTTATTTATGGATAACTGTTACCATGACCAAAATAAGAGACGTGTTTGCATTAAAGGAGCATACATTGGTGGTCACCAAGCGATAAAAATACAGTAAAAACAACAATATTGTTAAATATTATTACAGTATAAAATAACTGTTTTCTATTTTAATATATTTTAAAATGTTATTTATTCCTATGATGGAAAAGCTGAATTTTCAGCATTATTACTCCAGTCTTCAGTCATATGATCCTCCAGAAATCATTCTAATATGCTGATTTATTGTTACAATAACATCTTATTAATGTTGAAAATAATGTATTAATGCTGTCTTAATGTTGAAAACAGTTGTAATACCTTTTTCAAGATTCTTTGATTAATATAAAGTTCAAAAGAACCACATTTATTTGAAATAGACATCTTTTGTAACATAAATCTCTTTACTGTCACTTTTGACCAATTTAATGCTGCTTTGCTGAATAAAAATCTTTCTTTCTTTCTTTTTTTTGTTTATTTTTTACTATCTTTTTTTACCCCAAAACTTTTAAATACTAGAATTGCATTGTTTCCACAAGAATCTAAAGCAACACAACTGTTTTCAATATTCATTATTCCGAAATTTGACTGCCAAATGTACATATATTTATATTTAAATGCATTTAGTGCCTGGTTAAACTGAAAGCTGGATTAATAGACTGCAGGCTTTTGTGCTTAAATACCATGCAACAGTTTAGTGAATTCGACCCTTTTGTTTCAAAATGCCTTAAGAGCACAACAGTAAAAATGACTCAACTTGATTATATAATGAAAATCTAACAAAAAGCTGATGAAACACCTGGCATTTAAGACTTCAAACGCTAACAACCATTTCGAAATGATACATGCTGGCACGCCAACGCCTCTTTTTGTCTTCGTAACAAATGAGAACAAAAGAAGCACCTTCAAAGGAATTAGCTGTAAACCTCACAGAGCAGGTGAGGATTGTGCGCTAGCCTCCACAATTAGGCAGGGGCCAAAGGTGCAAAGCTCCGTGGAGGGGAATAAAAGATGAGCTTGTTTAAATATTCAGCACTGAGCACCAACAGCTTCTCGGCATGCAGTACAGGTGCACATGCCTCCTACAACAAAAAAGTTACTTTGTATAGCCAATCAGGGTGGTAGAACTCAATCATTTGCAAGGTCTTGGAATCACAGTGTCACCAGAATGATCTCGAAACGAGGAAAGGTGAAGTATGAACACCTATGCCGATACCGTTGACCTGGAGAAACGTCAAATGCCGAGAGCAACAGTTTTAATTTGTCTAATGAAAAATGAGGGGTATAAATAGATGAGGTGACAGAGGCAGGTGTGACTGAGGAGAAAAAAAAAAGAGAAGTACTTGAGAGAATCTGTGCACTCACACACGCTCTCCTCCGGCGACATGAACGGGTGTCTAAACATAGCCTTTAGCAGCTTTCGTGTTCGCAGATTGCTCTGAGAGCTCACTCATGAACAGTGATACAAGGTTCATTAGAGAAAAGACAGACAAGAGGAACCTTCTCAAAGGGAACAGACATTTTGTCATAAATCAGAGAAATAGTAAAAATTAAATAATACAAGCAATATCAATATGAATATGAAAAGCTATGAAAATCTGGAGTTGCTATTTTGGAGTTGTCAGAAAGAGCTTTAAGAGGCCAGTAACCCAAAGTCAGACTCAAACCCTTATAGAGACAAAATCATGCATGGTGGATTTAGTGGGTTGGCAATACACAATCCGCCTACATAAATAACGATTTAAGAAGATTATTTCTTGGCATTGTTAAAAGAAATCAGCAGTTCTCAGTTAACAATACTGTAACTATTTCTTAAAGAGAAACTATACACAGACGAAGACAGTATGCTTATGTGTAGTGTTGACAGATATGCCATTCTTGATTTTTGATATTTTTAATAATCAAGGATGCATTAAATTGATAAACAGTGAGAGTAGAGACATTTATAATGATACAAAAGGTTCTATCTCAAATAAATGTTGTTCTTTTGAACATTCTATTCATTGAAGAATCCTGAAAAAAGGCATCACAGTTTCTACAAAAATGTTGGTAACACTTTATTTTAAGGACCCAATTTTAGCTATTAATTAGTTGCTTATTAGCATGCATTTTACTAGCATATTGGCTGTTTATTAGTACTTACAAAGCACATATTAATGCCTTATTCTGCATGACCGTATTTTAAATCCCTTAATCCACCCTATACTTAAACTTAACAATTAACTTATTAATTATTAATAAGCAGCAAATTAGGAGTTTGTTCAGAGAAAACTATTAGTTAATAGTGAATATGTGTTCCCTTTTCTAAAGTGTTACCAAAATTGGATATACAAACTACAAATATATATATATATATATATATATATATATATATATATATATATATATATATAT
>NW_015505200.1:3302571-3316888 GCF_001515645.1 Sinocyclocheilus grahami | reverse complement strand
TATATATATATATATATATATATAAATTGGGCACCAAATCAGCATGTTAGAATGATTTTCTGAAAATTAAGCTTTGCCATTAAAGGAATAAATTAAATTTTAAAATATATCTAAATAGAAAATTAAAATATTTTAAATTGTAATAATATTGCACAATATTTCAGTATTTTTGGTCAAATAAATGCAGCCTGGGTGAGCATAAAATGTACTGTGCCATGAGTACTTTATTACTGTATGTAGGCTGTGAAAGTGTCCTATAATGAGAGAGAAAAATCTGAGATAAAGTGAGTAGCATTCGACTGATCATGTGATCTCACACACTCTAAGACTAACTTTATTAGATAGGACTGAAGTCTTCATGGGAGTGCAAACTTTTAAACATTTTGTTTCTATTCATTTCTGTAAAGCTTTTTAATGAGGCAAGAATTCCTGAGTGCACCTTTACATTTTTATATTTATATGCAGTGAATGCACAATCCAAGTGCATTGGGTATTAAAAAAGGCTAGTCTGAAGGTCAGAGAGAGGCCGTGTACATCTGCTGGACTGAGGTAATGAAGCATTAAAGCATGAGCAGAGAGTCAAATATTTGCCCAGCTAGGAAATCAGATTCTTGCTCAAGGAAAACACTTCACTGGACATCTGCTAATAGTGCTCAAAGTAAATCTAAGAGAAAGGAATTTGTCTTTTATAGTAGATATCTATAGGCATGTTTCCCTAAAAACCACCACCAACAACCAATATCAAAAGTACACCTCAAAAGCATATGAACACCTCATCAAATCATAGTTTTTGGTGGCCTGATCAAACCAGCAATGGGATAGCAAAGAGAGTGGAAGACAAATATTTGTGTGTGGTTATGATTACAGAGATAGACGTGGTTGGAATGAGATCTGTGTGGATGGAAGGGGATATTCAGCGGGGGTGTAATGGCTCAGATTTCTCACGGTTGGGTCTTTATTATGGTTCTGTGGTCACAGTTTCTGTACAGTTCGATTAATGCCAATAAAAAGAAAAATGAAAATTAATACTTTTGTTCAGCAAGAATGCATAAATTGCAAAAATGACAGTACAGACATTTATGTTACAAAAATATATATATATTTCAAATAAATGCTGCGTGCTGTGTAAGCTTTGTATTCATCAAAGATTCCTGAAAAATTATCACAGTTTTCACACAAAAAATATAAGCAGCACAACTGTTTTAACTGTTTTATTTCTAAATGTTTCTTGAGCACCAAATCAGCATATTAGAATGATTTCTGAAGGATCATGTGACACTGAAGACTGGAGTAATGACTGCTGAAAAATCAGCTTTGCTTTCATTGGAATCAGTACTTTTTAAAATGTATTAAAATAGAATATAGTTATTTTCAATTGTAATACTATATCACAATATTACAGAATTTGGTTTATTGGTGCATTGTTTTTACTGTATTTTTACAAAAATGGTAGTGTAATTGCAGTAAAGATTGCTGCAATTATGTGTAATATAAGTGACTTGAATAGTATATAGGCTAAGTTAGCAGGCTAATCAGCTAGTTTAGTACACTAAAATTAAAGACATGACATAAAACAACAAAACAACAATATACCGAACCGTGGATGGCAAACCGGTTACAGGAACAGTTTCACCCCTGATACCCAGACTCACCGTGCGTTTTGCTGGACAGACGCTTGCGCTGGTTGGTGGAGGTGTTGTGTGGGAGGAGCGTGTTTTGCTGGTGGTTGCTGTTGACAGGACTGGTAGCTATGATGTTATCCTTGTACTTGCTCATCAGGGACAGCTTTGTACTATCGTTCCCTGAAGGAAAAAGGTTACAATTAGGGATGAAAAGAGGTAGACAGATGAGTGCCAAATAACAGTCTACCAAGGGCATGTGGAGACACTTTATGTAAACGCGTGTCATTCAGAAGGACAACACTAAGTGGTCTATGTGAAGTATTTTCAGGGTTATGTTACAGTGAAGCAACTAAGAGCCTTCACAGCCCAGCGATTCAGAATATGACATTCCGTCATTCACCATTATGCAATATCGCCATCCCCTGTAGTTTGTATGCCCCTTCATAATGAGTAAATTGCACAACAAAGACAACTGGCACTGCAGGGTTTTTATTGTATTAGGCAAATTACTGTGACAGAATTAAATTGCTCCTCTCCTGCAAAGCTTTTTCGGGGTATTTTTTAATGGGCTACTCTTCAAGGCAAACATCAACATCCTTTCACATCACATTCCAAATTCTGTGTGTCCAATATACACGGACAATCTGGCACAGACTCAGGTCTGGTCATGTGACTTGCCTATATTATTGACTATAGCAGAGTTTAAATGGGTGCCATGGGTGCCGTGAACCGACAGCCAAATAAGCAGTTTTGCTTAGCAGGAATATATAGCATTATTACTTTGATATTTTTTCTGGGGGAAATGGCTTTAGCTAGCTAAATAAATGAATATGTCATGTTGATTTCCTCTCTGCAGCTGTTTTGATATAGGCTTTATCCAATTTCTGGAGCTCGCATTTAACCCAGGCTTTCTCACTCGCAGCCACATATCGAAAAGGCGAGCTCTGCTGCTGACTCTTGAGATCTCGAGGTGAAATAAATATTTTCATGGCCAGCAATGTGCAAATGATGTGCTTAGCACATGCAATTTAAATCTCACCGGTTCATGGGTGTAAAAACAGATTTGGTGTCACGTTGTGCATATGCATAAACCAACGTACATGACAAAAGGGGGGGGGGGGGAATCTATTTCTGAAGTTTTTTTTTTTTTGTAGCTATTATTTTATATTATTAATATTTTAATTAAATGTAGAAAGAACGTCAACGTGCTTTGACCATGTGCATTCATTTATGCATTCAAGGCCTGGTTGCCAAGTTGATTATATATCTCTGAAATTAGGCACTAAATCAAAACACTGAATTAGGAGTGTGAATTAATTTAGTGAATGATTAAAGCATGCTATTAAAATTATTAAGGTTACTGTCTAAGGTTTTTTTGACAATTTTATAGCCCAAATATTGTTGGGCATGTTAAAAGGGTATGTCGCTCAAAAAATAAAATTATATAATTTACTCCCTCTCATGTCATTCCAAAGTTGTATGACTTTCTTACTTCCATACAACATAAAAGGAGGCACGTTGCTGGTCTTTGCTGGTTGCTCTTTTACATGCAATTACAACAAATGGACAATGAAGCATGTACATTTAGAAGATGTAAAAGCACCATAAGAATTATTATGAAAGTGGTTTATATGACTTGTGTGATATATTCCAAGTCTTCTGAAGGAATAGCTTTGTGTGAGAAAAAGCTTGAAGCATAATTGTCAATGATGTAATTGAAAATCATGACATCCACTCTCTCTTTGGCACATGCATAAGATATTTTCAATAAATCAGTTGATCCAGTTTACTAAGCCATGAATGCTTGTGTGAATGATTTGTTAAAGCATATAAAGACTTCCTAATTAATTCATTTTTTTTAAACTAGTGCTGTCAAACGATTCATTGCGATTAATCACATCCCAAATAAAAGTTTTTGTTTACATAATGTGTGCGTACTGTGTAAATGTATTATGTATAAATAAACACACACACATGCATGTGTATATTTAAGAAAAATGTTTTACGTTTATATATTAAATATATTTATATATGAATATATGAATATAAATGTATACACATAAACATTTTCTAAATATATGTTGTATGTGTGTGTCTTTATATATTCATAATAAATATACACAGTACACACACATATATTATGTAAACAAAAACTTTTATTTTGGATCTGAATATATGGTTGACCTGAAGAATGAAAGCTTTATCATACATTTGGAAAATTATGAGCTATATCACTGCTTATCGACACTAGGGGTGTGACAATACACTTAGCTCACGAGATGAGACAAAATACAGATATTTGGTTAACTAGAACAAGACAATATTTTAATACTATTTTTAAGAAATTTTCAATGACAAAATATTTGTCTTTTAATTACAAAAAGTAAAACAATGCCGTTGTATTTTGAAATATTTTAACTAATCTAGGGCTGTAACTAATGATTGTTTTGGTAATCAAATAATTTACTGATTATTTTGACAATTGGGTAATCTGATATTTTTAGTAACACAAATAGACCTAAGTGAAAACCAGGCTAGTATGACTATTTATATATAAACTAACGATGAGGCAATAATAGTTGGCTCAAATAAAGTATCAAAACCAAGTAATTACATGGTTTTATTGAACAACACTGTTAAAATACATAATGTAATATGCCTACACAGGGCCGGCGTGTGCATATAGGCGAACTAGGGCGGCAAAAAGGACAGAGATTTTAGTTTATCTTTTGGGCATTCTTTGGAATTATTGCACTCATATCAACAAGTTATACGTTATCAACAAGTTATTAAGCTGGACGCCAGCTTCATAGTAATGCCGCTCCCGCGCTGTGCCCCACCTGAGCGGCGTCAATATCACATGCAAACCACCCTCATGTAGGCTACTTCCATAAATGTCATCAAAATGAATAAAACTATCCGGACATGAATGACTTTTGCTACTAGTGATGTCTGATGAGTTTTAAAGCCCGACACGCGCTTCTGAAAGGTAAGATTATAGCCTACTGTGAGAGAAAATGTGGGGGAGACAGGTGGATACATCCACGTACATCCCCCAAAAAAAAACACGGTTTTGGAGCAAAACCGTATTTTTTTTTTTTTTAGCCAGGTAGCCTAGATATTTAGCCTTTATCATTTATAACGCTACGAACAATGTTTAATTTGTAAATTGCGAGGTCCCAGAATAAAGCGGGTTGACGGATCCGGCAAGTGATCAGAGGATGGAGAGGTAATGTGCGCAATCATTTAGTGGACCCACTTAAGTGATTACCAGCTTGCATCAGTTGCTTTTATAGAATGCACATATACTCTAAAAATCATGGTTATTTTATTGCAAACATTTTTTGTGTTTGGGTAGTTTTTGTGTAACCCAGCTCCTGGGACAGGAGAGTCGCAACAACCCAGTGTTTGTAATGAGCGCAGATATTTTGCATTCTCTTCAGGTAAGTGTAGTTCTCAGTGCCGCCGACTAGCATTTCTTTGGTCAAATATAGGTTTGTGTATGTTTTATTTAATCTATGAAACAGTTTCTTTGCTGTACAGCATTTTATTTTATGAAAACCAAGTCACCTAAACAAGCCGCATCAGTCTTTTTGCAACGATTAAATGTTTCATTTTTAATTGTAAAATGCTTGTTAAACGAGTTTAAATGTAAGAAATGTTGTATACATGTTTAAACGGTAAAATATGCTGTATTAAGAACTGTATTTAACTAAAAAGCATTTAGAGAAAGAATAAATAAATTAAATAAATGAAAAACTAAAACGAAACCAACAGCAGTTATTGAACACCTAACTAAAAATAATAATCAAAAAGAAATAATTGTTTTCTAATCAATCTCAGCATGCTTTAATTTTGCATCGCTAGAGGTTTGCGTCAATAAGCTTAAATTAAAATGTCTTCGGTCTGCACCCTGGAAGTGTTCTGTTAATTCTGCTAAACTTTAATTACTAAAACTAAAATTAAAACTGAAACTAAACTGTATAAAAACTAAGGCTATAAATATGTTCACAAAATAAAAAATAAACTAAAATGAACAAAATTATTTATGAAACCAATAAAAGAAAATTGAAAGCGATATTAAAATAAAAACAAATTTAAAAATGCAAACCTATAATAACCCTGACACGAAAATCTTTCAATGGTGCGTGAGGAGGGGGATCCGCCAAATGAGGTTATCGGAAATCGGAGGTGCTGGACCCTGACCCAGCTTGTTAAAATTACACCCTGACTATGAATAGGGATTTAGGCTGTACGAGCACGGCTTGAAGAGAATTCTATGTCTCTTTTAGTGAAAATGTTCAAACGATTTCTGTGTCCTGAACAACGTTTGTCGAGCTGCTTACAGGAAATTCTCCCAAATCTTCCCATGGCCACTTCAGGCCTGTACATAGCCTACACTTAATTTGCTTTTGCAGCTATAGCCTACTAGTGGTTATTTTATATATTTTTTTATGCTGCAGTAGGAAAAAATATATAATAATCATAAAAGACGCCAGTGTCTGCTTTATTTTAATGCAGTTGTACCAATAAACAAAATCTCCAGTCTTTCACATGCATCTTAATGATCGTGTTTAATTGTGAATGTGAAGTGGGGGCTGCACTGTAGGATTTTGCCTAGAACGGCAGTTGAGCTCGCGCCGGCCCTGTGCCTATACATAATATGAACATAACCAACTTAAGTACATTATGTTTTATAACAAATACCTGCAGAGGGTGCCAACGGCCTGGTGACGTTTCACTTTACAGCGTGATTAAGCAATGTTCAAATCCAATCAATTTTAATATTTGGCCACATGCACACTCAGAAACTTTTATTTTGTACAATAAATGGCATATTTAGAAATATGAACGTTGAACGTTAAGCAATTCAAATTCCCAGCATACATGTGTATGTACAGTATGTACAGCCCCTTTCACACATACAGTCTTTACTGGTAAATTACCGGTAAGTTACCATTAAGAGATCATGTGTGAACAGGACCTTTTCAAATATCCCGGTAAATTTGTTCTGGCGATCATATCATTCTTATGGAGATGACATGGTTACTTTGAGCTGTTTACAAAGCTCCACTGCTTTTTAATGAGTTTTTCTATGTAAATATGCACTAGATGGACATCTTTGACCATTGCACCTTGCAGCTTTTTGTCGCGCTTCTCCATTCATCAGGGCTGCGACTCTGCAATCGGATACTATTATGAGCGTCTTGTGTTTATAAGAGCAAAACATTATGATTGGCTAGTAATGTTAGTTTGGTTGAGAGTGAAAGCTGTGCTCCTCTCATACCACTGGTAGGCGAACTCATGGACTCGAAAGGGATATCAACAAGTTTTTTTTTAAATGTAGGGTTTTTTTTTTTCCACAGCCAAATGCTGCACGCCGGCGATCCGGCACCCTGCCGGAAAACTTTAAGCCCTGTTTTACTCAGCAAGAGACAGCAAAGACATGCATAACGTTACAAAAGATTTATATTTCAAATAAGTGCTGTTCTTTTGAACTTTCTATTCATCAAATAATTCTAAAAAAGCATAGAATGACTTCTGAAGGATCATGTGATGCTGAAGACTATAGTAACAGCTGCTGAAAATTCAGCTTTTCCTTTACAGAAATAAATATAATAATTAAAATAATAATTAATATTATTATACAATTCTTATACAAATATAACATATTTATATATATATTATATTTATATATTTATATATTTTCTATACTAAAATAGAAATTATTTGTTTTAAATTATAATAATATTTTACAATATTACTGCTTTTACTGTATTTTTGACCAAATAAAGACTTGGTGAGCAGAAGAGACTTCTTTCAAAAACATTAAAAAAAATAATAACAATAATAAATTCTACCAACTCCAAACTTTCGAACACTAGTGTGTGCCATCTAAGAAATGGTGACTCAGTGAATATGAATAAATCACTGGTGAAGATTTAAAAGACTCGATTTACTGGGATGAATCAAAATCCACTACTTAAAAGCTTCATTCAATGAAATTTAATTGAAAACAACGGCCTGTGCACATTCACAGATTTGGAACAACATTAGGGTGAGTAAATACATTTTATTTTATTTTAATTTATTTTAGTTTAGTTTAGTGAACTATCCATTTGACTCTGAGTTTTTCAAAGATCTTTACATTCATGCAGTGCAGTGTGCTGTGGGCTCACATACCTGGAGTGAGATCCATGCCAGCTTTGTCATTGCACCCTTGAAGTGAGTCGAGCGTACGTGTCACCTGACTGGTGAAGTCCTCACCGCCATTCATGCACTCCCGCTGCAGGTGGTGGCGTAGGTCTGTAATGTCATACTCGTACCCGTCCAAGATCGGAGTCTCACGGATGCTGAGGGTGCCACTCGAATTGTGACCCTGCCCGCGCGAATTTCTCAAACTTTCCCGGGCCTGTCCACCCATCAGCACAGAGGGGATGTAGTGAATCTCATTGGCTGCTTCAGCACTAGCGCTCTTTTGTGGCTGAGGCACACGGCGACGTTTACACCAGCGTCTACGAGTGTACAGGATCAACACCAAGCACAGGATGGACAACAGAAGAGCAATCATACCACCCTACAGAGACAGAGAAAATGGGAGGGAGGACGGAAAATGGAAGAGAGGCAAATTTATAGAGAGAATAATAAGATACTCCACTGCAATTCAAGAGAAACCAGAGGATTGAAGAACCAGATTGAAGAAGAACATTGTGCATTTGCCCAGATTACTCCATCCACAAATAAATACTACTCAAATGATTCCATCCAAAATTATATATGAGGATTCATAATGTGTGTAAATCTGATTCAGGTATAGAGTGCTGCAGGGCTGATTAATTTTTTTTAGGCCAAAACCCAGAAATTAGTTCACATTTTCGCACTTCCAATTCCATCGTCCTGTAGTCAATGGGTTTTTTGAATAGTTAAATGCCTGGTTGTTAGGTCTGGGGTTAACACAAGCTCAATATATTTTCTTGTTTTATTATGTGACATAAAATACATCAATAATACCCCCTTTTGTTTTTTAAAGCTTTTACTTGAAAAAGGCAGCTGCTAACAAGTGGCTAAATGGTACTACAGAAGTTGTCAGTGTCAATAAACGTCATCACACTGAACAGGTAAACTCATCTACTCACTAGTCCGCTTTTACAGCCTCATTGTGTTTATAATAATGTTCTTTAAAACTATTCTAACTTTTAGGGAAATTTATTTAAATTTTTTTTGGAAGCATAGTGATTGTGACAATGAAGTCATGCAACCGTGGTGCAGTGGTGTATAGTATTTGAGAAAATGTATTTAGTTACTGTACTTAAGCATCTTTTTGGCTTCTTTGTAGTTTTACTGAGTATATATTTTTCCAAAATATATTAGCAACATTTACTCTCTACTTGACTACATTTTTTAATAAATACATAAAGTACGCTTTACTCCACTACATTTGTGATGACTAATGAAATTACTAGTTACATTTCACATGGCACCTAACTTTTTCTACAGCAGTTTATTTCTGCTACTAAAGAAATAATATCACCATCTACAGGACGTCTTGCCTTACTCACTCAAACTTGTCAACAAGGCTACTTTACACATATTAGCAGGTATGTGACTCGCAGGTTTTTCATATATGAGATGAGGACACGGCTGAGACCTTTTTGAAGGATATTGGTTTACTTGATTTTTGTAGGCTTATGTTGGTTTATTGAGCCTATATTCAGTACGAGTAAAATACTTAAGTACTGTTAAAATCAGATACTCTAAGACAGGGCTGTCCAAACTCGGTCCTGGAGGGCCGGTGTCTGGCAGAGTTTAGCTCCAACCCTAATTAAACACACCTGAACCAGCTAATCAAGCTCTTACTAGGCATAGAAACTTAAAGTCAGGTGTGTTGAGGCAAGTTGGAGCTAAACTCTGCAGGACACCGGCCCTCCAGGACCGAGTTTGGACAGCCCTGCTCTAAGACTTTTACTCCAGATGTATTGGAATTGGTGGCTTGTAACTTGTAATGGAATCATTTTTGTTGTAATGTATCTGTACTTTTACTCAAGTATGGTTTTCAGGTACACTTTACACCTCTGCCGTTTAATAATTTATTTATAGCCTAACTAAAGTTCCTTTCAGTCGGTCACTCTCGACGTCACGTCGGATGACCGACGAATTGGGATCTCGCTTGGAGAGACTAATCTACTTCGAGTGTAACTAAATGAGCCAATGCACATTGGCATGCGATTATTGCATCCAGCTGCTGCTGACCAAAGTGTGAGTATAAGTAGGCAGCTGGTGCAGCGCATACTCAGCTTTTCGCTTCAGAGCCGAGCGATTGTTTCGTTCTGCTCCTGACTACTGCTTCAGAGAAACTCAACGAGTTCAGCACACTCTAGTAAGCTCTGGTGCTGGTGGTACGGCGCTTCAGCGGCAGTGGTTCTTCCTGTGTCGAGTGGGTTGCACACATCAGGCTGCACTATCCCCTGTTTGTGTTGCAGGCGGACATCTCCCCTGTGCACTTCAGCACACTAAAAGAGCAAATTCTAAAAGAGCAAACTCTAAAAGAGCATTCACGGGTGGACATCTTTTTAAAGATGCCTTTCCACCCGTGCATTTCTGGATGCGATCATTATGGTCATGATCGCTGCCTCACATGTCTGGGCATTAAACACGCTGAGGTGGCGTTCGCGAATGAGTCATGTTCCCATTGCGGGAGAATGACCGTAGCGGAGTTGTGGACCAGGCTCCGTTTCCAGCAGCCTAGATCTAGGCCTCCCCTTGGCGGCCCGCCGGGTGACGCTACTTCTGGCAGTAGCCGGACTGGTCTTACAGTGACGGTGAGGAATTCCCCTCCGAGGGCTCCTCCTTCCACCGGCACTTCGCAGACAGTGGAGCCACCGAAAGAACAGGCTGGACCCTCTTGTGGGGTACCACTTGTATCCTTCGGTGCTCCCCCCGACGATCGGATGTTGATCGCTGCATCGGAGAGTGAGCCAGACCTTTCTGGAGATGATGATCCGGCAGCGCTGCCACCTTCTGGGCGGCCAGCAATGCCGGATATGGATACGGAAATGGTGGCTATGCTTGCTCGGGCCGCCGAGAGGATCGAGCTCGAGTGGAAACCTCCACCGCGTCCCGAACCCTCGAGGCTGGATGATTGCTTTCTCGGGGTGGTTCGCGCTGGTTCTCAGGGCCCCATCCCAGTGCCTTTCTTCCTGGAGGTGTATGATGAGCTCACTGGGTCGTGGACGGCACCTTTCACTGCCAGAAACCGCCTCAGTGGCTCATCCTCCCTCACCACCCTATATACACCACCCTGAATACATTCAAGAGCAGGATGGCGGTTCCACTGAAACATTTTTAGAGGCTCCTGGGGCACATGGCAGCTGCAGCGGCATGGGGCTGCTTCATATGAGACCACTTCAGCACCCAAAAAAAAGGGGTGCAGGAGGCTTCCACAGGACACTGGAAGGGGCAGTATCTGTGGCCCTTTGTTAGGGATCCCAATTCGTCGGTCATCCGACGTGACGTTGAGAGTGACCGACTGAAAGGGAACGTATCAGTTACATATGTAACCCTCGTTCCCTGAAGGAGGGAACGGAGACGTCACGTCCCGTCGCCACAGCTTCTGTACCACGGCTGAGCGGTCGGGTCACCGGCTCGGCTCCTCAGCGAAAACCTAAATAAGCGCTGCACCAGCTGCCTAATTATACTCGCGCTGTGATCAGCGGCAGCTGGATGCAATAATTGCATGCCAATGTGCATTGGCTCGTTTTGTTACACTCAAAATAGATCTCTCTAAGCAAGATCCCAATTCGTCGGTCATCCGATGTGAAGTCTCCGTTACCTCCTTCAGGGAACGAGGGTTACATATGTAACCGAGACACTTTTTTACTACTGACAATCGTATTTAGGTTTCAAAATTAATAAAAGATTTTTCATGTTTTTCCATTTCTGCAATAATCTAAAATCCGATAAAATAAGCTTTTGGTTTGGCCTACAAAAATAAGTCAAGATGACTGGCTCACACACCGGAGACATTAAATCTGTAATACTCAAACTGAACACCCAAGTTATGAATTGCAGTATGCTCCTTCCACTGTGCCTCTAAGGAACATGCTATACAAAAAAAAAAAACATTATATTCAAGTATACATTTGAACTGAACTGATGGAAACTGAACTAAATTGAATCCAACTGAACTTATTTAGAATGATCTGAATTAAAGAATAATCACTGATAAAAATGTATTCTGTGGTGAAGTAAATACTAGGGGAAAACAAATGTAATGTCTACATTAAATAATTTAGTTCAGGCAGGAGTTTGCCTGAATTTTGCCTGAAAAAAACGAGTACATTCTATATCAGTACTCAGTTCAAGCTTGTAGAAATTAAAGTATATTTTACTTGGAATTGTGTATGTTTACAAAGATTATTTGAGTAAATATCAAAGGTATGATACTGGTGTGCCCATTATTCACTGGGACATGAATAACTAATAAGGTTTAATTTTTCACTGTTTTTGAGTTGTATTGACACTGTTTTATGAGCATAAAAAAGCATGTTTAAAAGCATGTTTTTTTTTACAGTGCTACGATGTAGAGTAAAGTTTACAAACAATGATTGAGTAAGATGTACTTTAGTACTTTAATATTGCAGAGTAAACTTCAAATGATTGAATAGAAATTACTTAACAAACTCTAACTGGCCAAGTTAAATGTACTTATTCTCTTTGATAATTTTACATAACTTAGTTAAGTAGATTTGACTTAATGCCATGCTTAAATTTACTTAAAAAATATGTGTGTGTGCAAAAACATGCAAAAGAAAAATTAAGCAAATTTTACTTTTTTTTTCAGTGATGAATTTCACTCATTTCACATGTAAAAAATTCCCTAATATTCTCACGTCAATGTTAGAAATTAGTTGCATGTTAAGTATTAATATTTCAGCTATGTTTGCTGTACCACAAAAACTCTTCTTATTTACATCATTTATGCTGAGCCAAAATATGCGTGTGCTTTAGAAAGAACTGGAACTGCAATAAATTGTTATTTATTGATTACAAATGCTCAGCACTTTCAAAGGTATTACATCAGTTTTCTGGTAGTGCAGATATGTAGATGGACAATTACAAGGGGAAAAAAATTATTATGATTTCAAAGAGATATGCAATATGGAGTACTAGTTGTCTGTGCATTTTACAAATATGACCACGATTATAACTAATTATGGGGTTATAATTATAACTAATTATAATTAGATGTAAAATAACTAATTAACTAACTATAAACAAGTTCCCCTTTAGTCGCTACAAGACAGTGTGATTATAATCTACATATGCTGCTAAAGACTGCTGGATAAAAACCATACCAAGATTGCGGCCACATACAACACCAGATCCAATAGATAATTAGTTTTGTGTAATTCGATTTCCTTTGGGTCCATCACTTTGAATTAGCCAAACAAGCTAAATGTAACTTCACTGCGGAGAAAATTATGAAAGGCTGCATGTTACAGACGGTTTAAAATTAGACCAGATGGGATATCTCTTTATGAAGGGGAAACTATTAAGACCAAATAAAACATCAGTCTAGCAGCATGAGGAGACCTAATCCAATTAGCCAACGGATACAATGAATGCTATTATGGGTTTGTCACATTATTTAGCAACTTTAAGCAGTATTATATACAGTCGTGGTCAGAATTATTGGCACCCTTGGTAAATATGATCAAAGAAGGCTGTGAAAATAAATCTGCATTGTTAATCATTTTGATATTTTATTTAAAAAATTCACATAAATCTAACCTTTCATTGGAGAATAAGAATTTAAAATAGGGGGAAATATTACGACATAAATGTTTCTCTCTAATACACATTGGACACAATTAACGGCACCCTTTTATTCAATGCTTTTTGAAACCTCCATTTGGCATAATAACAGCTCTGAGTTTTCTTCTATAATGCCTGATGAGGTTAGAGAGCACCTGACAAGAGATCAGAGACAATTCCTTCATACAGAATCTCTCCAGATCCTTCAGATTCCCAGCTCCATGACGGTGCTTCTCCTCTTCAGTTCACCACACTCATTTTCTATAGGGTTCAGGTCAGGGAACTGGAATGGCCATAGCAGAAGCTTGGTTTTGTGCCCAGTAACCCATTTTTGTGTTGTTTTTAAGGTTTGTTTTTGGATTATTGTCCGGTTGGAAGATCCAAACATGACCCATTATAAGATTTGTAACAGAGTCAGTCACTTTTAGATTTTTTTATCTGTTGGTATTTGATAGAATCAAAAATGCCATGTATGTAAACAAGATGTCCAGGACCTCCAGCAGAAATATAGGCCCACAACATTAAAAATACAGCAGTATATTCCATTGTACACATGGGGTACTTTTTATCCCTATGTGCACCAAACCCATCTTGAGTGTTTTTTGCTAAAAAGCTAATTTCTTAATTACATCTGACCATAGAAGCCAGTCCCATTTGAAGTGCCAGTCGTGTCTGACAACCGAATATACTGGGGATTGTTTTTGGATGAGAGCATTTTCTTTTCTTGATTTTTTTTCTTGAAACCCTCCCAAACAACATGTGGTGTAGGTGCTGTTTGATATTTTTTTTTTTTTAAGGTTTTCTGACCCTGAGACTCATCTATTTTCTGCAATTATCCAGCTGTAGTCCTTGGAGAGTCTTTAGCCACTCAAACTCTCCTC
>NW_015505200.1:3299440-3301830 GCF_001515645.1 Sinocyclocheilus grahami | reverse complement strand
TATTAGTAGCATGGTGCCAAGTGAAATATAGTTTGTTACTTCAAATTAACTCTGATTAATACAGAATGTGGTTTAAAACATAACATAATATAGTAGAATTTGAATTAAAAAAATTATTTATTTACATTTAAAATATATTTCTGATTGAATTTATATTATTAATTAATAATTTAAAAATTGTTATTTGTTTAAAATAATTGTATGCCTTTGTTGTATTTTACTAAACTGAACATGAATAAAATTCTGCAGAACAATCTGACCACAAGGCACAATTTTGTCAAGAGTATTAAAGAAAAACTATGCAGAGGATGATGGTTCTGCATTTCTTCATGATAAATCACCTCCTGCTCCGCCGGTAAAATCAATGCAAAATGTGCGTCACAATCTTTTGTTTAAGAATCTCATAGACTTTCATCCCTCTGAAAGTATGAGGATGATAAATAAGTGTGATTTCTTAAGACAAAAGTTCTGTTTTTCTTGTTTATTTCTGCATGAGCGTGTGTTTTGTGAAACCAATGGACTGGGCCAAAATTAATGATTGGGTCATTGTAGGACAGTTTTGCAAATGGGCCTTTATCTGATCTAGATGGCGTTTGCAGAATAAATGAGAAAGGCAAGAGGAAATGCCCTTTCCGTTCAAGGGTGCATGTGGGCATAAAACAAGGTATTATCGAGCACTTAAACTCTTAGTGCGTGTAGCGAAGAAGAACCCACAGGGATAAAAGGGATTTACTAAACTGGTCAAGACTCCCATGTTTTATTGCCTTATTTATTACACTTCCTCCATTAAATGCTATTTGGTGCCAATTTCCTCTATCTTTGACATCCATGTACAAGCATGGACAGTATCCAGAGCAAAATACAAAAAACAATGGCAAGTGTACATGTATATCACTGTTATTTTATCACTGATATACTATTACAATATTTGTTAGATTTTTTAAATAGACTTTATTTGTATATTTCCTGCTTTCATTTAAATTTTTAGTAAGTTTTAGTAATTTTTGTGTTTTTGTCATTTTTATTAGTTTTGTTTTAAATAATATGCCTACATAGATTTTATTTAGTTTTAGTTTTAGTTTATTTAGTTTTAATTATTTAAGCATTTTTCTTATTCCTGTTATTTGAGAATTCTTATTCTTCTTGAATTTGAAAATGAGAAATGTTGCCCTGGCAACTAGCTGAAATATAATAAGATTCTTATAAAATAAATAAATAAATGTTTATTTTATTTCAAGTATTGGAAATGTTTTTTAATGGTTTTAATTACTTTTAGTTAATGAAAATAGCCCTGGTGTATACACATAAAGTCATTTTAAAGTGTTAGTTTAGACAGCAATAATAATAATATTAATAATAATAATAAGTATTAATTGCTTGACAGACCTAACTAATATAACATAATAATATATATGAGCAATATCACTCTCGTACTCGAGCGATACCGGCTCTATATCAGCATGGCTGCGGCCTCGTGCCGGAGGCAATCACAGCCGCTGATATAGAGCCGGTATCGCTCGAGTACGAGAGTGATATTGCGTTTATACAACAGTTCGATGGCACGAGTGTAAAATATATGAAAAACAACAACGGAGTGTCTTTAAAAACCTTTTTGTGTGGAACTACTTCCTCCCACCACATATTCAAATCTCAGTTTGACAGTTTAACAACTGAGCTGAAGCCTCCGTTACTAATTCGAAAACGTCACTTTAGAGCTAGTAACGAAGGAACGTTGAGATGCTTCATTAAAAACGTATTGTATTACTTAATTAAAAGCTCACTGTGTTATGTAGAGTATTGTGAGAGAGAGATGGACTGAGCGAGTGTGATTACCGCATCTGATACAGCATTCATTCTTCAGCTCAATCTAATATTGACGTAAAAGATTAGTTTCAATGTCCGCTGAGGAAAGCATTATCTTTGTAGTACTGTCTTTCATCTGTTAAGGGTGATTTCCGATGACAGCGCTGCTCAGTGCATTTGTTAACTGCGTCTTACAAGCTGTTATTAAAAATAACTTCTGTTTTAGTCTCTTTCAATGTAAAAGTCTTAAATGCTGACTCGTAAAACAGTCACTCGTCGCCGTCTATGGCGGGACAATGTCACAAAAATCACCATCACGAACACACTCACTGTTTCCTAATACTAAATACTACTATGTATATAAAATATTATTTATTGAATAAACAACAACAACAACAGCCATCATAAAAGCCATGCTCTAATATACAGCATTAAAGTTACATAAAATATAACGTGATGAGATTTTGCCTTCAGCTGAAATTATTTGCTCTGGAACAAAAAATAGATTAATGAGACCAAAGACTGCCAGTCAGATTTACCCAAAACGAATTATATATCATGTTTAACCACTATAGAGACATTAGAGC
>NW_015505200.1:3293801-3299015 GCF_001515645.1 Sinocyclocheilus grahami | reverse complement strand
CACTGTTTCCTAATACTAAATACTACTATGTATATAAAATATTATTTATTGAATAAACAACAACAACAACAGCCATCATAAAAGCCATGCTCTAATATACGTTACAGCATTAAAGTTACATAAAATATAACGTGATGAGATTTTGCCTTCAGCTGAAATTATTTGCTCTGGAACAAAAAATTGATTAATGAGACCAAAGACTGCCAGTCAGATTTACCCAAAACGAATTATATATCATGTTTAACCACTATAGAGACATTAGAGCCAGCGGCAAATTCCAGAAGTTCTGGCCTAGGTGAGACTGCTCTGGCGGGTTCATGAGCGCTGAATGGCCCCAGACGCATTGGAGTTCACGTCTCTGAAAACGTCGACGCAAATTTTCAAATAGACGTTATCTTTATTAACAAACCGTAGATTTGAAGTCTAAACAAGTACATTCTCGCCTAAAAACCTTTTAAAACTACATTCCGTGACAGTATTATTTATACATTTTAGTGGATTTGGGTGTCCTCCATGACACTCGCTGTGAGAAATACTGGAAGCGGAGTGATACAAGCGGTGAAAGGGTGTTCCTGTGGCGATACCAGTACAATATCGCATGGTTCTCAACCAATCAGATTTGAGAACCAAAACGAACTGTTGTATAAAACTAAATAATATAATATAATATACAAATATTAGTACACACATGATTAAACCATGATCATCATCATCCTTTCTTCTGTGCATGACTGCAGTGAAGACCACCAAGTGCACTCACGGGAGGTTGTGCATTTAAGAGGATGCATATGTAGTACTCAATATTCATAGACTTTTCATCTTAATGTCCATGTAAACTGCATTAAAAATACCCATTTCAGCGAGTTTCGGACTGCAGTGTAACCTGAAATAACTATTTCAGGAATGTTATCCTGGTGGCTACCTATGAGATTCATCTTTCACCGCTTTTAACATTGCTTGCCCCTCTTTCCAGCATTCTTAGCCATTGGTTACATTCATGCAGCCTAGGGCCCTTGGGAAGGAGCTCAATGCAAAGATATATCACTTTCCTCTTATGGCTCCTAACAGGGCAGAAACTCAAATCTCTAGCAGGTCTGTTTTATAAAAATGGAGTTGAGCTTTCAGGATGTTTACATCTTTGCATCCCAGTCCTGGAAAAAAAAAACAAGAGCATGTAATATCTGAAACAATTTCGGAAAGGTCATCATTTTGGGACTTAGTGCAGCTGTTGAATTCAGGAAGCAACATCCTTTTTTCTAAATATCTACTATCAATTTCGTCTAGGTAAATAAATCAGCTTCCTACATCCAAAAAAAAATATATATATATATATATATATATATATATATATATACAGTGGGGAAAAAAAGTATTTAGTCAGCCACCAATTGTGCAAGTTCTCCCACTTAAAAAGATGAGAGAGGCCTGTAATTTTCATCATAGGTATACCTCAACTATGTGTCATATGTATATGTCGGGATGAAGGAAAGAAGCATATGTTTCCTTTTACATACCTTTTCCTCTTACATACCTTCAGCTCACAGGGTGTTGGTCAAGTAACTATTTTATTGGGTGTTAGCCAAAGCGAACAAAATTGATTTCTGCTTTATTGCTTTAGCTCGTCTTCGTATCCAATTCCATATCCACCTTAATGACCCCCTGCCAGTTTCCTCTGAAACACTATCTTCGAATATCCCCAGAAGAGAGGGAAATTATACATACTGTACATACTCAAGATAGGGAAAAAAAAAATAGCACTGTTTACCAAGAGCTACATCAGCACAAGGTGCGATGTGCTATTTTATGGGCAATGGGGAGGTAACAAAGAAAGACTTTAATCACATCGTAAATTCTGGATTTATTAGCTCAGACCAACAACAAAAAAAAACTGTCTGAGAAATGAATCCAAGGGCCAGGTTATTGCCGCAGCAACAAGGAAAGAAAACCAAAAGAATCAACATCAGTCCAAGAGGCCACTGAGTGTGTTTCTGCTGAAAACTAAATGTGAAATGACAGATGAAGCTTCTTATAATATTTAAAGCGATGAAATCATATTGTAAGATTGCTTGATGAAATAACATAGGAAGCTGAGAATCTTTAAGGATGCATTAGTTTAATCAATACTGTAATTACGTTAGCCTCATATATCTTTCAACCACCATTCAATAGACAACGTCTACGGCTTATCAACACACTGAGAGTGTATGCAAGTTCACCTCAATAAGATGGAGATTGTCTTTGTTTTTACAAATACAGTTGCCCCCAAAATATTTGGACACATACGTCACACTTAGCAATGTATGAATGCCATTACATTAGATACAAAATAACAAACCAATGGCAATTACTTTTCAAAGTTGTTAATAAACCAAATATTACTGGAGCCTTTCTAATTTTATATATATATATATATATATATATATATATATATATCAATAAAATTTAATACTTTTAAATACAATTTAAAAATTCATAGTTCATATTAAATAATGGCAATATGAAAAATATAGTATAAAAATGCAATGACAATTGTATTTATGTCTTAAAGGGACAGATAATAAACAAAACATACTATATAAAAACCATGATTACCAGTTTATTCCCCTAACAACAGAATGCCACACATACTTTAACACAACAATAAATGCATTGTCTATTTTGAGGGAACAATAATACACTCTGTATATTTTTTTCCTTCCCTAGCTCTGGTTGATGTTATTCATTTTATGTTCATAAGACAAAAAAAACATCTACTATTGTGCTAAATCCAGGACAAAATACCATCTGTTTCTGTTGCCAATTTGAGCATGGTTGTCAGGTGCTGTGATATAGATGCAATGAGAACTGTGTTACACGAGATGCCCATCTTTTCACCCAGCTTGTGTAAATCACTGCAAGGGCATGGCACAGCTGAGCCAGCCATCCGCAGAGAGATAAACCACTGGGGAACAAGCTTCAGGCTGGCAAATGGGAGAAACGGGGGTCAGGAGCAGCCTATGGATGTTCAGGCTTGCTGAGTGGTGCAAATTGCAGCTTGTAAAACAGCCAGCTGAATGGAGGGGGAGGTGTACCACAAAAAAGCTCCCTGTTGAGAATACCTCGGAGAACATATTAGTAAGAAGTGGGTGCAGAACAAGGTGGAAAAATAGTTAATTAAATAGCAGAGGTCCCACAAGTGGCAGTGGAATGCGGTATTTGATTGTAGGTGGGATTTGGTGACTTGTTCATTTGTGGAGACCCCCCTGTTGACTCAATTGCTTGTCTATTACAGAAGCACAATGACAGTGGCAGGGAAGAGGGTGGTTGCTCTTCGACAGCCTGGGTAAGCAAGCCACTGCTGCTTTGAATAGGTTACACATTACCCCCTAAAGAGAAGAAAAATAAGCTGAAATGGAAAAAAACATTTTCAATTTACAGCGTGGCCTTTGTGATAGCAGCTGGATATATGAGACGAAGAATAGATGGTTATAAAAAAGAAAAAAAAAACCTCATCAAAGTCAAAATGACAGCACAGCTGGGCTTTCATCAAGGCACATTTGATGAGTGCTTATCCATCCACAAACCCTAAAAAATCACGGGTGAGACGGCAAGCCTGGTGCTGAACGACCACCGCGCACCACTGAGCTGAGCAAATGCCCCAGCTGGCCTGAGAACCGCCACGTCTGGCTCACAATAGACATGGACGGGTGACAGGTGTCTACACTGGTGGCTCACTCTCTTTGGGACTGGCATCATTGCCAAGCACTCAAGGAAGTGACATGATTTTAGGGGGTACTAGGTTTAGGAGCTTGCCCTCCGGCCGAGATGAGTCAGAGCCAGAAAGGGATGCAGTGTAGGTACCATCTGTCACAGAGGCTGCCCGTCGCACCACCAATGAAAAACTCCCACTCTTCTCCCATCATGTAATAACACAGTCTGAGCTCTGAAGGCTAAGAAGAATAAAATGGCAAAATCAAAAAGGGCAAGATGTGTGCAAAATGTTTTGGGAAAGAAATTAAATTCTGAAGAAGGCTTTTTTTTTTCCTTTACAAATTTGAATATGTTCAAATTGGTTTGTTTTCAAGACTCAAGGTCATCTGATAATTTTACATTCTGCGAGCATCAAGCCATGTACAGCAACGCAGCTATGACCCGTTTTGCTCAGATTTTAAAATAGAAATGATCAATCACTTTTCTGCCTTTGAACAATGCCCTGAGAAAACACAATATCAGAGGGCAACAGAAGCAAATGGTTGACATCTTGAAATAACAAGGCAAAGACGTCTATCTCTATCTGCAAATGCTCTAGTTCCTATCAACTCAATCAGCTGTAACAAATCTAAAATCTTCACTGAAAATTAATTTGGTCTAACAACAACCTTTATGAGCTTCTACATCATTTCACCCTACACCCTACCTTAATGGCGGTTGTGTCTCAACCGTGCAGTGATCACACAATAAATCTTGTTGGTACATCTGTACACTCTAAAAAATGCTGGGTTAAATACAACCCAGTGCTGGGTAAAATAGGGACAAACCCAGCAATTGGGTTGTTTTGACCCAGCTACATTTAACCCAGAAACATTTAACCCAACCACTGGGTCAAAACAACCCAATTGCTGGGTTTGTCCCTATTTTACCCAGCACTGGGTTGTATTTAACCCAGCATTTTTTAGAGTATACTCTGAATAATTAAGTAATTATTGACCGCCACCCAATCTTTCAGCTGTTTACAGTTCATCTACACTCTAAAAAATAGGTGACGGGAGGCCAGAGGACTCGTAGGCTAGTGAGATGGCCTCGACCACTCACCTACTCATGGTCTGCTTGGTCGCCGGAGATGCTTTCTTTGGCGGACCAAAACAAACATATAGCTGATCTGCCTTACGCCACGGGGCAGCTCTGTGTGCGTAAGCGTCCAGTGTTCGAACTGGACAGAGCAGATTAAGCCTTTCTTGGCCTACTTCCTGGAACGGAGGAGGACAGAATGCCTGAAGTACTATGGGCCCTGGTGAAGAAGTGGGCACCTTAGGGACATACCCGGCCCTTGGGTAAAGGAATGCCCTAACCATGCCTGGAGCAAATTCCAGGCACGAAACAGGAAGTGCCTGAAGATCCCCGATCCTTTTTAGTGAGGAAATAGCAAGGAGACAGATGGTTTTGAGCGTGAGCAACTTGACCGCAACTTCTTCTATGGGTTCAAAGGGGTCATTGCATAAGCCCTCCAGAACCACA
>NW_015505200.1:3291633-3293306 GCF_001515645.1 Sinocyclocheilus grahami | reverse complement strand
GTCTCAACAACCTCAGTTGAGAGACCAGATGCTAGGAGCTGTGCCCCCTCAGGCACCATGCCCACAGATTCCATAACTCCGGGCGGGGGTGAAGAATGTCGCCCCCCGCCTGAGAGAGGAGGTCCCTCCTACGTTTCTTCCACATGTCTAAGGCATGTAAGCATCACAGCGTGACCTTGATCATGCAAAGCGGATTCCCCCTCGGCAAGGGTCTCATGTACAGCAGGCCAAAAGGTATCACGTTGGACGCCGCTGCCATCAGGCCCAACAGCCTTTGAAACTGTTTGACAGTGAGTCGTGAGGATTGACTCGATTCGAGCAGGAGACAGACGTGCCACTCGACGCCTAAATAAGTGGTTCTCTGTAGTGGAGAAAGAACAATCTTCTTGGCGTTTAGTCTTAACCCCAGCTCTCTCATATGGGCGAGGACGACATCCTCTGTAGTGGAGAAAGAACACTCTTCTTGGCGTTTAGTCTTAACCCCAGTTCTCTCATATCGGCGAGGACGACATCTCGATGCCAAGCCGCCATCTGCTCCGATTGAGCTAGTATTAACCAATCGTCTATGTAATTGAGTATGCGGATGCCCTGGAGTCACAGAGGAGCCAGAGCAGCATCCACACACTTCGTGAAAATGCGGGGTGAGAATGACAGGCCGAAGGGAAAAACTCGATATTGGTATGCTTCGCCCCCGAAAGCAAACCTTAGGAACTTCCAGTGTTGAGGGAGGATGGAAACATGGAAATAAGCGTCTTTGAGATCTATCGTAACAAACCAGTCCTCGGACTGGATTTGAGATACTATCTGCTTGATAGTGAGCATCTTGAACCGAAGCCGTTTGATAGCGCGGTTCAGAAGACGGCGATCTAAGATCGGACGCAACCCCCCATCCTTCTTCGGAACGATGAAGTAATGGCTACAGTGTAACCCGGACACTCTCAGAGAGAGAGAGGCGGAACACGTTCTATGGCCCCCTTCCTCAAAAGAGTATCTACTTCTTGTTCCATTACCAGAGCCTGCTCGGGGCCCACTAGTGTGGGGATGACCCCGTTGAAACGAGGCGGACGAGAACCGAACTGGATTCTGTAGCCTTACTCTACAATCTGCAGGACCCATTTTGAGATATTTGGTAGAAGTTTCCACACTACCAGAAAATCTACTAAGGGAACCAGCCTCTCGAGGCTGGCCTCTGGTATTATTACAGGAGCCAGTTCGGTGCCCTGAAGCGGATGACCGGCAGGGAACGACCGACCTGACTGCTGTAGCACCCTCACTTGAGGGGGCGAGCTCTCCCGTGCCGTACCGTTGCCGTGAGGGCACTGAGGAGGATTGGGCACCGTATACTGAGGTGTTATCCTTTCCTCCCCAGGTGGGCTGCCCTCAGGGACCTGACAATGTTAGGACCATTTAGCCGAAGTCCTCTTAGACAAAATAACGGTCCACAGATCCGTTTATTTGTCTAGAAGACCCCGACTGAGAGCATCGCCCTGACCCCCGATCTTTCTGTGGAGGGGTGCGGGTTGCAACGCTCTGTTTTTGAGACTGGCGATATGAGGAGCTTGATGGCTTTGGCTGCTCCCGCTCAGCAGTCCCACCCCTGAGCAGGTCAGCCTGGTATGCTTGTAACACCGCCATGGTGTGCAAACATGCGCCAGCCTGACCTGCCGCCGTAT
>NW_015505200.1:3252541-3291623 GCF_001515645.1 Sinocyclocheilus grahami | reverse complement strand
ACTGTGGTGGCGAGTCCACAGTCTCCTCTGTCTCGACACTCATCACATCCACCTCCTCGGAGGAAGATAGATGAAGCGTCTTGCTCTCTCTCTCTGGGGGGGTGGGAAGAAACCGCAGCGCGGGCTTCCGAACACTGAGAGAGAGGGTGAGGACCGAGAAAAGGACGAGCCCGTCTCGGATCCCTCCGTTAAATCCACCCGCGATCCCCACGACAACAGTCTGCGCTGTGCCTCGGCAACAGTGGGACCGCTACCAGTGGGATCGCGAGCCTGGCCACTGTCATCAAATACAGCCAGGTGAGAGCGGAGCGTGCGCAGCGAGAGCAGCTCGCAGTGATGACAATCAGCTCCTCGAAACCTGACCGTGCAAGCTCCGCTCCCAAACAAACGACACACAAATCGTGTGTATCCCCCGCCGCCAGATATCGTGGGAAGGGAGGAACACAGCATTTGTAATGCCATTCGCTCACCATAGACTTTTTCATGATTGTTTTATATATATGCTTGTGCGGACAGACAACAGTAAATAGACAGACACATACACTGGTTTGCGCTCTGCCGGATGCGCTTTTATACTTTCTGGTGCTTACGTCACCCCGCTCGTGACGTCTTGCTACTCCATTGGACTGATTTGACACGTGCTTCAGAACGCGGCCACGCAGGGGCATTCCCAAAGCGACTTCGACGCAGCTCGAGTTCCTGAAGGGGAACAACCCAAATTGGGTTGTTTTTAACCCAGTGTTTTTTAGAGTGTAATTAATCTATTTGTGCTTAAATATGGTGCTGTCCTTCATGATATGAGCATAATGGCCTGAGAAGAGAAAATTGTTTGGATCCCGTTGCCTTCCTCAATTAGGTTGAATCATCTGCTGACTTCCTGCGTCTTGCCCTTAGAATACTAATAACTATCTTTGTGGGGATATCAATGTCAGAGTCTGTGTTTGAGATAGGCAGCATGCAATATTCTTCAGCTTCTGAGGGATCAAGCAGAGTTTGCTCAATAGAGGAGGTTTCCCGTAGCTCGGAGGAATCATATTCTGACAGGGATCTTTCAGTAATCAGTGGCTTTGCACAGAGAATTAACTAACCATTCAAAACAACTACCTTCCTGCTCTAATGTGCGATTACAGGATTTGAAATTCAAGCAGCAAAGGAAATCCAGCAAAGCCTGGAGCCACCATATGTTCCTTTTACTTTATATAGAAATAATGAGCCATTTGTGCATTTCCTATTAAAATATTTGCATACCAAACACTTGACTTGAATACTGACTCGAACAGCCCATTCATCCAACCTGTGTTCAGAACTCTCCATTCATCTTAGCTACACAGCTAGTCACCGCTAACTCTGCCCCCATACAAACCCCACTGCTGTTCAGCATGACAATTTACAAATATGGATTTTCCACTAATTATACTGAGTGTGTTTAAAAGCTTTTAAAATCCATATGCCCTGAAGAGTCTTCGCTTCAATTGTTCTGAGGGTAACTACTTCTGGGGATGACAGTAGTATAACAATCTGAGAGAGGAGAACCATGAAGCCAGGAGGTGTAACCACTAATTGACTGAATCCGAACAAACGCTATCTTCCTTTCTATCTCACATGCAACTCGAACTTTTCTTATCTACATGTTTCTCTCCTGGCTCAGTCCACACTAAATCTGCACCTACAGAACTACAGATTTAATTTTTCTTTATTAAGTCAAATGAAAACTATGGAAGCTTGTTTCTGCCACTGAATGAAAAATAAAAACAGTAATTGCAACTTCTTATCTCTCAATTCAGACTTTTTTCTCGCAATTGTGAGTTTGCATCCCACAATTCTGACTTTTTTTAATTGCATGATATAAACGCATCAGAATTGCATGATATAAACTCGCAATTGTGTTACAGTCAGAATTGCGAGAAAGACAGGCAGAATTATGAGTTTATATCTCACAATTCTGAGGGATAAAATAAGAATTTTGAGATATAAACTCAAAACTCCAAGGAAAAAATGGGCTTCCATTTAAGACAGTTTTAGAAACTTTTTGTTTTCCTCATTTCTTTTTGCTAATTTTCTAATTCTTTTTAAATATAGACTTTATTATTTTACTCTTGTCCAAGACCCAGAATTTCAATCTTAAAAGTTTGAAAATCATCATTAAACTACAATGACAATATTAAAATATGTGTGTAAGTGATATATTTATTGTGTGAAAATGATTTATGCAAATTTTTACACAAACTACTGTCCCCGAATTTAATAATTTCCATCACAAATCACAATTAGCATAGTGGATCAAAACCAAAAGTTAGTGTACTCGGTTACCATGGAGACAACAGTATCAGGGAAGAGAATTCATGTGATGAATTATGAGAGATGTGATGTGTGAAAAAAAAAACTGAACAGACTGCTTTTATTGTGTGTCTCCAATCAGTCTGTAATTTTCTCAAATTATGCATAAGTGTGAAATTATTATTTAATTGTCAGTATTTAGGATACACAACATGCTAACAATGAAATTAGCCTTAAAAAGACTATGGAGTCTGACATATTAATCCAAAAATCCAAGATTTTTTCCCCCACAATTCACAGGGCCAAAAATGTCCAGTTGAAGCAACACCCTTACCCATATCTGCATTTTAAAAGTTTTTTGGAATGAATTTTGTTCAAATATAAGGTAGCATTTGATTTTTGCTCCTAATTTGACATTTAAAATAAATCAGAATAATTAGTGCAGAAAACATCAAATACTCAGACTCAGTGTGGGTTGCATACCATGACAGAGATGTGCAGGATACGAAGCTCCTCCTCGGCGGAGTCACTAGCGGGGTAAGCGGTGGCCGCCGGGCCAGGCAGGTTCTGACTGCCGTCCTGATGGTGGATGTGGAAGAGCAAAGTACCATTTTCCAACCACTGCTGCCTCCAGCGCACCAGGGGGATGTCTTCAGAGTTCCCAGAGATCTCTGCAAATATAAACAAAATATAATATAAACAAAATCAGGTTCAGTAAATATTTTGTGTTGCACAGTGGCGCTAAAAATGGGGTGTGCAGTATATGCAGTGTATAGGGGTGCAGCATGGCAATCATAAAATGTTATAAATAATCAAAAGCTTAGTTGATAAACAACGTAACATGAAACATTTTTATTTAATGGTTGTTTAGCATTTGAATACATTCAAAAATATATCTATTTTAAACTGAGTACATATCAACCGCTCTTCGACACATTGCTGTAACAGACACGGTCACATTCATTTCATTCATTCCTTTTATTTATAAAGCACTTTACAACTGCACCTGCAGACCAAAGTGCTGTACAATCAACATACAGGTACATACAATACATGAAACACAAACAATCCAAATAAAAACACAGATACTAGCCCAACTCCTTGAAAGATAATGACAAGAAATATTTTTTAACCCCAGCTTTAAAAACATTTATGGATGTAATCGCTCTAATCTCAGATGGTAGGCTATTCCAAAGCCTTGGACCTGCAACAGCAAAGGCCTGATCCCCTTTCAGCTTTAAATGAGTTCGTGGGACAGTAAGAAACAACTTATTTGTTGATCTTAAAGACCTAGATGACTGTCGGAAAGTAATCAGCTCAGACACATAAGCAGGAGCCATTCCATGCACTGCCTTGAACACATACAACAGAACCTTATATTGTATCCTGAAACCCACTGGTAGCCATCTGAGTGAGGCCAAGAAAGGAGAGATGTGTTGACTTTTCTTAGCACTCACAAGCAGCCTAGCACATGACCAACATGAATAGAGGAGAGAAACGTTCAGGGGTGCAGAACAGAAAAGACAAAGGGGAAAAGAAAAACAACACATTAAAATGAGGACAGCAATGCCCAAATGAACTAACAGAGATTAGTAAACTCACCCTATTATTTTTTTCATTGTAAGTCATTAAGTCATTCCAAATTTTACATTGTTGCCTAAGAGTGCAAAGTGGTTAACGTTAATATCAGTTCATTTCTGAGAATAAGAGAAACTGAGAAGATTTTTATTTTTTTTTTGCCGCTATATTGAAAATGAGAGGGGGGAGGGGGTTCACACTTTTTTTTTCACTCCTGATAAGTTTGTATCTTTCCATGCACAAGCTAGTTATTGAGCTTTTAGCCACTGACTTACAGAAACGTTTCTGTGAGGGTTAGTGTTAGGAGCGCCCACACTGATCTTGCATACCCCTCAGCAAATATGCAGTTGTGCCCCTGGTGTTGCATTGAGAAGTGCGTGATGGTTTGCAGGATAAATCAGAAATGCTACTGTCATGCAAATATACGCAGTATACTGTGACTATACATTATTCATATCACTCCAGACATTTTAGGAATAGCAAAGTAATCCCTACGGCATTCAAACTTCACGTTAGAAATAAACTTGAAACAGCCTCAAGTCCGGTTAATGGATGCAGAGACAGATGACTTCAGCTTGTCAGAACAAATACACATTAATAGGAATAGTGCTACTGGACGTCACATTAACAGATGATTTAGGTGGAGAAATAATAAATAGGCTTTCCTTTTACTCAAAGCAAACTGAACATATGTTCTTGACATTGCATATAGTCTGTTTGATAAGTAAGGACAGAGGATTTGGATAAGCCTTTGAAAATGAGTAAAGTGTCATTTTATGACAGTTTATTGAACTATATGGGTGGGGTCATACACTGGATACATGTTTAGACTTTTTAATGGCTGCTATAGAATTCTCTTTTTGTTTGTCTGATTAAACATTTATTCTTAAACATACTGATGTACTGCTGAAACAAATGAAAAACAAAGCTTTTGACCTGTGCTGCCTCTTATACATTAGTAATATTTTACACAAAGGGAAGGCAGACATCCCCTTTCAAAATGGTGCTTGCAGACTGCAAATCGAGGAGAACCCCTGACCCACTTTATGAGTTGTATATGCACAGGCACAAGCCAGAGTGACTCTGCACTTCATCACTAGACGTCATACACAGTCCCAAGGGTCCGGTGTGGTACGGCACCTTTATTAATGAAACAACACGCATGATACAACAAACAAAGGAATGTTGCAGGAATAAATTACTGCTGTTTGCTTGTTTCCTTAAGGGTTTCTTTAACCATGAGCAATTTTGCCCCTGTGGACTTTTAGAAAATAAACTCTCTTAAAACACATTTACAAGTTCTTACTACTTTACTTCTCTACAAAAATGTGTTTATTTTTTTTGTTCTTATTTCTATTTTTCTTTGAAAGTCACGAACACTTCCAGAACAATATCATGTAATTTCCACAACTATGTATTTAGTTTAATAGCATTCTGTGATGGACACAATTCCTTTGTTTTGTTAGGTCTAATTTCATTATCTAGTATTTTGCATATCTTAAAATATAAAGTAAGTAAATAAAATAAATACAATTATATTACATGTTCACAATTTTTTTATATATATATATTTCACTCTTTTAGTTTATCATAGTTTTAAAACATGAATTGCATGTACTGTAACTCATATTTTAATACATTTTATATCTTTAGAAGTTTGATAAGCACAAATAATTAATATAGGTTTCCAAGTTCCAAAAGGCTTCCAAAACAATGCAACCTTCATATGACAAAAAGAAAAAGCTGCAATCTTTTAAAGAAAAAAAAAATAATAAAAATCAACTGCTGGGATGAAAATGTGTCCAAAGTTGAAAAAACACACAAAATTGTCCTCATCTCTACATTCAGCAGGATGCACTTTTGATTTTAAATCACTTTAATTTGACATAAATTTTCATCAAAATGTGCATAAATAATACAAAATCAAGAACCCAATAGATATGATAAAATATAAAATAAGATCAAATTAACTGTTTAATTAGCTGTTATAAATCTGACTTTGAAATTAAATATGATCCCGACAGGTCACGCATTCCATAAAATAACCTGAAGACTTTAATTTCACACCCTGAATCCTTTCCATTATTAAACAGTTTTATTTTCGTGACGATGCTGTCAGTTCAATCAACTCAACTTATTCAGTGTCATGACAAATTTGTAAAACCAACCAACAGAATAAATATATTGGAGAGAAAGGTGGGGTCATACACTGGATACATGTTTAGACTTTTTAATGGCTGCTATAGAATTCTCTTTTTGTTTGTCTGATTAAACATTTATTCTTAAACATACTGATGTACTGCTGAAACAAATGAAAAACAAAGCTTTTGACCTGTGCTGCCTCTTATACATTAGTAATATTTTACACAAAGGGAAGGCAGACATCCCCTTTCAAAATGGTGCTTGCAGACTGCAAATCGAGGAGAACCCCTGACCCACTTTATGAGTTGTATATGCACAGGCACAAGCCAGAGTGACTCTGCACTTCATCACTAGACGTCATACACAGTCCCAAGGGTCCGGTGTGGTACGGCACCTTTATTAATGAAACAACACGCATGATACAACAAACAAAGGAATGTTGCAGGAATAAATTACTGCTGTTTGCTTGTTTCCTTAAGGGTTTCTTTAACCATGAGCAATTTTGCCCCTGTGGACTTTTAGAAAATAAACTCTCTTAAAACACATTTACAAGTTCTTACTACTTTACTTCTCTACAAAAATGTGTTTATTTTTTTTGTTCTTATTTCTATTTTTCTTTGAAAGTCACGAACACTTCCAGAACAATATCATGTAATTTCCACAACTATGTATTTAGTTTAATAGCATTCTGTGATGGACACAATTCCTTTGTTTTGTTAGGTCTAATTTCATTATCTAGTATTTTGCATATCTTAAAATATAAAGTAAGTAAATAAAATAAATACAATTATATTACATGTTCACAATTTTTTTATATATATATATTTCACTCTTTTAGTTTATCATAGTTTTAAAACATGAATTGCATGTACTGTAACTCATATTTTAATACATTTTATATCTTTAGAAGTTTGATAAGCACAAATAATTAATATAGGTTTCCAAGTTCCAAAAGGCTTCCAAAACAATGCAACCTTCATATGACAAAAAGAAAAAGCTGCAATCTTTTAAAGAAAAAAAAAATAATAAAAATCAACTGCTGGGATGAAAATGTGTCCAAAGTTGAAAAAACACACAAAATTGTCCTCATCTCTACATTCAGCAGGATGCACTTTTGATTTTAAATCACTTTAATTTGACATAAATTTTCATCAAAATGTGCATAAATAATACAAAATCAAGAACCCAATAGATATGATAAAATATAAAATAAGATCAAATTAACTGTTTAATTAGCTGTTATAAATCTGACTTTGAAATTAAATATGATCCCGACAGGTCACGCATTCCATAAAATAACCTGAAGACTTTAATTTCACACCCTGAATCCTTTCCATTATTAAACAGTTTTATTTTCGTGACGATGCTGTCAGTTCAATCAACTCAACTTATTCAGTGTCATGACAAATTTGTAAAACCAACCAACAGAATAAATATATTGGAGAGAAAACCACTGTAATGTCAGTGCATCACATCTACTTTGAGCTCCAAGAGGACGCACATTTTGAGCTCCAACACGCACATGTGATGGTCACTGCTCCTGGACACAGGTTAAAAAGTGCCCCACAGGCCACAATAACACATTCACAAATCCTGTCCAGTTGGCGGGACAAAATGAAAAAACATTTATTTTGTGTGTGTGTGTTTTTAGCTTTCATTTTATGCAAAAGTTCAGCACTGACATCCTGCTAAACATCTCTTTTTGTGTTCAACAAACGAAAAGGAAAAATAATGACAGGGGGTTATTAAATGATGGCAGACTTTCCATTTTTGGCTAAACTGTCTTTTTAATAAAGGAATAATGATGTCCAATTACCCTCCATCCTGTGCTGTCCTCTTTTCTCTTTTTGTTGTTTGTTCTGCTTTTGTTTTGTATGTTCTTTAGTAATGCCATATGGATTTATTTATTTTTGTCATGCAGTTCAAAACACGAGCTGTGGAAAAGGTGTAAAATTAGGTGCAAAAAATAAGAATGAATCATTCCAACTGTTATAGGGAGCCAGACTTTGGTTTGAAACTGTCGGACAATCTGAAGGCTGAACATTAATTGTGCTGAATTCTCTTTTAAATGCATATCGGGCAATAGTTACCTCGAAACGCCTGTTTAAATGCATGAAAGCACAAACCAAAGGAAGAGAGAGAGAGAGAGAACAAGAAAGAGAGGGCTGGGGTAAAAAGCTAGTACTATTCATCTCACATCCTGATGCAGTGAACCTGCCCTCCCCTCTCTTTCACTGTGTCTGTGCTTACAGAGAGCCACAGACTCAAATATACAATCTGGCCTTTGGCTAAATACAGCCATTTACAAAGGCGGCCTCTGAGGAAGAACCTTTCTAGAACTGGCCAGGGTGTTTGGCATCATATAAATGTTCATTATGCAGACACAACAAAGACTAACATCTCAGAGATTTTGATTTAAGAATGACTATCTCTGAACAATTTTAAAATAAACTTTTTGTTTTGCTATTAAATATGCATACAGGCAGGAGGACTAAGGTTGCAATCAGCTTTTGTTCTCCATAGATTGAGGCATTAAGGGAAGTCGTGGCTTAATGGTTAGAGAGTCGGACTTGTAACCCAAAGGCTGCAGGTTCGAGTCTTGTACCGGCAGGGATTGTAGGTGAGGGGAGTGAATGTACAGTGTTCTCTCCCACCTTCAATACCACGACTGGGGTGCTCTTGAGCAAGGCACCGAACCCCCAACTGTGCCGCAGCAAAAAAATGGCTGCCCACTGCTCTGGGTGTGTGATTGCTGTGTGTGTGCACTTTGGATGGGATAAATGCAGCACACTAATTCCGAGTATGGGTCGCCACATGTCACATCACTTTCACTTTCATTAGTCTAATGGCCATGTACTGTATGCTAGTAAGCAATTATTGTCACCGTATCATTCAGTTTGGACTTTGTTTTCCTTTTGCACCATTTCCGCTCATTGAGTTAATTGTGTCATTCTGTTAAGGTGTGTTTCATTTAATTAGTCTAGTCTGCTTGTGTATTTAAGCTGCTCGCTTTCTGTTCATTGTTGTGGGCTCTCATCAATGTTATGTGTGCTGCAAGCCTTCTCTCTTTCTATTTTTAATAAAAATAAAAAATAAACAAATAATACAACTAAAATACATTTTTAAAAATGTAAAAATAATACTAAAAGCAATACAAATAAGATTAATAATGAATTCAAAATAAAATTCTTAAAAAAAAATTTTTTTTTTGTAAAATATCTGATCACATCTATTTTGTGTAATATAATGAATTATCCAAAACTTCAACATTGTAATTTATGTTAGATTCACAGATGTCTTCTGCAGTTATCACAGCATTAGAGAAACAAGAATCATGAGGGATGAACATGACAACTCAACTCGTGAGACGTTTTGTTCACGGCAGATCAAAGTTTACCTTCACCAGCCTGTTCCAAGGTATGTTTCCTCTGATGGTGCCAATTTCCCCCCTGAATAAGAATTCAGGGTTAAGCAATCAGTCAAAGTCAGTTTTATTTTGTAAGCCTATCCAACACCCTGAACATTAAGCGCAATGGCTAGTAAATAGTAATTTGTTAAAGATTCAAAGCCATGTTTAATATTTCATGTTGGATAATTAGCCTTAAGACTGAGCACAACGTACAGAAAATGTGTGACTTCAAGGTCTTGTATGTATGTGTATGTGTATGTATACATGTATGTGTGTATATATATATATATATATAAAGGCCTCTACATTTTCGAAACCTACATGTCATACATGTGTCTTCTGTGGTTGAAACTTTTACTGTAAAAATAACTTTTATATTGTTAGTAATATTTTAAGATGAACACTTGGATTGCAGCAACTAAGGTTCACTTATTTATCCATGAATCTTTTTTTTTTTTTTTTTTGCAAAATATGTTAAAATGTGAGTATCAAATATGATACATTAAGCTTTTGAGGAATGTTTATTTGTACATCCCTCAATCATAATTGTATTGGATTCCATTATATTTTCTGGCCCCACAATAAATCCTAGAGCTCTGATCATAAAACCACATCAGGTCAGATGCAACTGACATAATAATCCCATGCTATACACCTCAAGGTAGATTGAAGCACAACTTTAAAGTGACCTGATTTGATATCGTAGCAGACCAAATACAATAAAACAAGCCTCAATGAATCAATCTTCACAGAATGAACAATTTTTGGTCCAAATAAATCTGGTTTATGTGAAATAAGGTGGGCTATAGTTTCTATCAGGGGTTATTCTAGGGGGCTTTACATCAGATGAATTCTACAATAGGTTGGTCTGAAGCTTGCAGACCAAACAAGTATTATTACTTTAAATAAACCATCCATAAGATATCACATAAATCAGTTTGTTTCTTTGTTTTTAACCAGGTGTACACTTTGCAATTTTTTCTATGCTTTATGATTGTTTTTTTTTATTGAATGATATGATTCCTTTGACAACAGTACAATGTGCAGTATATCATATGCAATATATCATAAGTCACAACTGACAGCGTTGACTGTCCGTTTTACATCATTAATCATGTCACATTCTGATGTCCTCGTTGGCACACACAATTGAAATGGTATCACTCAAACCAAGCAAGCAATGTTTTACATTTATGTACTTTAACTGGAAAAGTTAATACACACACACACACACACACATATATATATATATGATTGTCTTTCACACACACAAGTTTATTGCTATAAACAGACACACACTGTGAGAATAGTCTAGAAGTCTTTCTATATATTCACCTTCGTACAATTTTTGTATAGCATTTTTTTCTATTTAATACACCTCACTACACAATCCTGGCAAACAATTCTGTATATCATAATTTTCTCTTTGTCTTGTATTCATTCCAGTAGAATCATTCAAACATCCCTTAAACAAGATCAATTCACCTCAGAAGCCAATTGCATAAGATATTAAGACTTGTTTTCAGAGCATGAATTGCATCAGAATATAGTTGTATTTTGCCTTGTACTGTTGGCTGACTTGTTTTAAGCATAAGCCCCAGGTTTAAAACAAGCAGTGTATTAGACTGAGCGGGTGCCTTTATCTTAAAGGGGTCCTATTATGCTCTTTTACAAAGTCTTGATTTTGTTTTGGGGGTGTACTAGAACAGGCTCTCATACTACGTTGTTCGAAAAACACATTATTTTCCACATATTTTACATTATTACAACACCTCTCTCCCTAGTCTGGCATGAACGGCTCGAATAGTTCCTGTATCAAATGAAGGCCCACCTTCTGAAATACGAAATGTGCTGTGATTGGTTAGCTGGGCCAGTGTGTGTTGTGATTGGCAACACCCGGCGCCTGGTCGGGAAATGTCATGCCCCTTACCATAGCCACCTGCGAGCTTCAGTGTAAATATTGTGTCAAAATCAAATCAATTTGAGCGTGATTTAAACCCGGATGATTGGAACCACTCTAAGTCCGTCTGCCTTGGGAAAGCTAGCGTGCCTCCGACATAGTGATAACACTTGTTGCCTTCTCTAGTGCAGCTCAACCAGGTCTCGTCCCATTCGTCGATATTTGTGATATCAAAATATGCGTTGTAGTCCAAACGAGTCGTTCGTTGTAGTTTTTGAAAAGTGATTTCTGTTAAATAAAATATCTCCTTTTGAAGTGGACTTTGAGCTTTGTAACTTTGCAGATCTTTCTTTATGCTCAAACAGCAACATTACAGACTAACTAAAGTTGAAAAAGTGAAAAAGCATTAAAGTCACTACGACGACTGCTAGATTCATACACTCTATAAATAAGCACCACCAATTCGCCAATGTCACCTGCTATTTTCTGAGCCACTTGGAGTGCTAAATAATGCACACCGCAGGGATGAAAACACATACACACTTGAGAATCCGCTGAGCATAGAATCCTTCACTTTGAATGTTGGCAGTAAACCTTGAGCCTGTTAATGCATTACAGTTAACATGGGAAAAGAGTGACAAATGACTAGATATAAAACCATGCACAATATAGTGTGGTTAGGTTATATGCTGTGGCTTCACTTAAATGTGACATTTAATTTTGTCTAAGAAGCATCAACTTCATCAAACATTCACCTCTCTTAAATCATGTTGTATTGTCCTAATCTGTCATCATACAGTTCAACTATGAAAATCCATTGTAAAATATTACATTTTAAATTATGAAAATATACTGATAATAACAAATTACATAAAACAATATATACAGTATGTGTGTATGTGTATATATATATATATATATATATATATATATATATATATATATATATATATATATATAAAACTCTCTTAAAACTATTTTCAACATTTTCAGGGTCAAAAGTAGCCAATACAGAAATGCATTTGAAATTATTAAACAAAACCTACATGCACACCCACTAAAAAAACAAGTCAAACAGGAAAGAGTCAAAAGGCCAAAGTGAAGCACTGCATTTTTCAGCAAATATGCACTAATTTGTCACATGACAGAAAAACTAAACTGTTATATATTTTAAATCACGAGTAACGTGACAAATGCAGTTCAATGATGCTCGTCAGCTAAGCACAACCCTGCTATTGCACTACAGCACAGAGCTCTGTTACCAAGTCTTATCACAAATATTTAGGGGGAGCCACAATAGACCTATCACTAGTCTCAGCCTCGGTGGGATGCCGGTGGAGCGTCTGCATATTCAGGCAAGTGCGTGTAGGCTTTTCCATTGATCACGTACACCAAGAGGCTAATCTGGGGACACCGCTTTAAACTCTGAGCTCTGCTGAAGAAGCAGAGTTTTTCAGCATGATATTTATATACTGTATATAACCACCTGCATGACAAAGAGGCCTCTGCCTCCCACAAACCAGCAGGAGGCAAACAAAGCAAGTCCCTCAGCAATGACTCTCCATTTGCGACACAGCGGGAGGGTTTCAAAAGACATTTTCAGGGCAGTCAGGCTGAAGCGTGGGCACGCCAGTGTCGATCACAGACACTTAACTGGAAAGCATATGCATTAATGCTATCAATAACACTATGTTCAAATTAGTGGCTAATAGCATACATGTCCAGTTTTTAGGCATGAGCATGCTCATTTGCTTTTCTTAGGTTTTACTCAGTCATGCCTACCCGAGTTCCTGAGACTTGCTAAGATTTTTGAAATTAACATTCTCTATATGCATATACCTCTAAGTCTTCGCTTTAAACTGGAGTTTATCTGATACTGCACACGAAAAAATATGGTTAAACAGATGTTGACTTTTTGCATTATTTATTAGCAGGGAAAGATGCCACATTACATGGGGTATAAGCTGCCATTAAACAGCCTTATGTTTAATAATGTTTGTAATGTTTTAATTTTAGTTAGTGTGTAATGTTGCTGTTAGAGCATAAACCACATCTGCAAAGTTACGATTCTCAAAGTTCAATGCAAAGGGAGATATTTTCTTTTAAAGAAATTGCTGTTTAAGGACTACAAAAAAAAGCTAGTAGGGACTACAACAAGCTTTTTCCTGGGTTTGTGACATCACTAACCCTGGTGTTTACATAAAGCCTGCCCCCGGGAACATTCAACTACCTGTAATGGTAAGGGGACTTGATGTTTCCGGACACCGGGCACTAGGCGGTTAGCAAATCACAAACACACTGGGCCAGCTAACCAATCTGAGGCCAGTTGCGTATTTCTGAGGCAGGGGCTTCATAGAACCTGGAACTCAACAGACCGTTTTGACGAGAATGAAACAGCGGTGTAAAATATAATTTTTTTAAAAAAAGCATGAACACATGTTACACTGCACCTCATAAACACAATGAAGCCTTTGAAAAAATCTGATCAATCACCCCTTTAAATATAGAATTATAAACATTAAAATAATTACATTTATATAAAAATAATTACATCATAATATATAATCATAGAATGATTACAATATGCCCATTATTTATGAATACTTCATTTATTAAAGTATTATATATGTTTAATAATGTTTAAACAATTAAATAATAAAAATAATTATATAATAATATATAATAACAGTATGGTAATAATATATACCATTAATTGTCATTAAAAATGATTTAAGTTGAATTAAAAATAATAATTATATATATATATATATATATATATATATATATATACACACACACACACACACAAAACAATATATTCAATATAAATCAGTATCATTTAATATAGTATTTTACAACTAATACATTAATACATTTGATAAATTAATAAGATTTAAAACACATATGATACCTTTCCCCAGTCAGACATGTACAACTATCATCTCTTTGAATCCAACATACAAAATCCCTGGAATAGAAACCACACGGAATTGAATTTTTGATGCCTGACACATAGCCCTTGCCCCGGCGTCCACTGCACGACACATTTTATCACCAAGTCTGGACGATCATGGCTGATAAGGTGAAGGTTACAGGGCTAAGTCTTAAGTTGCATGCATCCAAAGCTCCCTCACCGGCAGACGGCTCCCCTTAAGCTACACCTAAGGCCAGTATGATGTTAAAGCAGGTGCTGATGTGGTAGAAGACAAGAACAGAGGGTTCTAAAAAGGAATGCTATTTAAAAAAAAATAAATAAATAAAAAAAAGGCCGGAGGGACTTTGCTTGAGTCTTTTTATAGTGTTGGATCAAGCCAACAGGGCTTAGGGGACTGGTGGGTTGAAAGAAGCAAGGACCTACTAATGGAAGCGCTAAGACTGAAACACAGATGAGAACATGTTTCTCTTTGCCATTCAACCTCTCATCACGCTACAGATAGAGAAATGGACATGTGGTGAGACTTTTAATTTTGCACAAATTGTTATACAACTTGTTTTAAGGTTCATTTGAGGCAAACAATAAGCTGTAACAGAAAAAAGGCTCCGTGATGCTCCTCAATGGGTAACAGAGCAGTATTTTAAAAATACAGACACAGCTTGAAGTGCTTTACTTCTCTACTAAGGCTATCACAGACACCTTCAGCTAATGGCTATGAATAAATGGTATGATTATTGCATAGCATATCCTCTAAAACAAAATTATGCTTTTTATTCGGTTTTGCAATTTCCGTGGTGTGACAGCAATACCACAGGCACCTGCTCAAAGGCAGTGATCCAAAGAAGGAAACTTCATAAAAGAGGATGACTGGAAAAAAATAGCAACATGTTTTGTTCTTTTATCACCTCTGTAGGTTTTTGATCACTTTAGCATCAAATGAAAAGCACCGGGAAACATCCTCAAATTAATACAGACAATTTGTGAGCAGCAGTCATCTTAGAGTGCTCAACATAAATAACACGTTTCAGAGGACGCTGGCATCTGACTCGTATGTATACAGTAGCTAATAGCATGTGAGGGTTCGCTAAAGCAGATGAAATTACTCCTGAGACTTTTTGATCTTTAGTTCAAAAGAACGTTATTTTGCAAATCCAAAAATACTCCACGTTATGCCTTGAAATGAGCAGATAATTGCAAATGAATGAGCAATTGACAAGAGCATTGCATGTCTTGTTACTTTGAAACACTGATATTAGTTCTGATCTTCCCTTCACTTCCTTCCCATACTCTTATTCCAAACTTTCTTTAATTTTTAAAGTTTTTGTTGTTCTTGTTCCGAACTATATAGCATTGCCTTCCTCTTTAGATCTATTATGTGTCCAATTATGATGCTTGACATTCACCAGTTCTTACAAATGGGCATGAATTTGTTTCAGTTTTTTTTTTCAACTTACTAAAAAGTACTCAAAAGAGCAAATGTAATATCCCCCCAAAAATTGTGTTTGTCACATGATCCTTAAGAAATCATTTTAATCAAAGTTTAATATATAATGTTAATATTTATGCGATTATACATTTTTTGAGGTTATTTGATGAATAATAAGTTCAAAAGAACAGCATTTGGTTGAAATTGATTTAACTGTTTTTACTGTGATTTTACTATCAGTTTTCATAACTTTGCATCCTTGCTTAGAAAAAATCAACAGTAGTGTATAAGTCAATATACTTTTAATATATAGGATATTCCACTGGCAGGTGTGTCAAAAAGCTAATTTTATCTTCACAACTAATATGGGCTCATTTGCTTATTTTATGCTAATGTAACGTTTATTATTATTTATTAGCTCTAACAAGGGGAATATTTATGACGAATTATAACTGGTTATGATTCATAATAAATATTTAGATTATATCTTCGAATTAACTGTAGCAGAATCAATATTACAATTATTTGATCTGTCCGTCCACCGAGCAGACAATATAATCATTTATCAATTCAAGGAATATTTATTTTCTGGCCACGGAACAATAAACTGTCCTTCTTTGTACAGTGCTAGCAGTAATTCTTAGCAAAATGTAGCGAGTTATAACATTATTAATCCTAACTATTGACATGTGTTGACCAATCATATGCCACTGGCATAGTATTTGACGGCAATGCTCACACAGTGACTGGAAAATATTAGCTTGACATTTACAAACTAGTGCCCTTGACAAACAGCCAAAGAGATATCCATGACTCTCCACAACACAGACAGGCAAACAGACAATAATACAAATATCCATCAGCTAATCAGTGTATGTATGAGCCATATGTCAAATAGAGGAGAGAAAAAACAGATCTATCCCTCTGTGCTCTTGCTTATGTCTACATGACAACCATATGTAGATTATTATCTTGGTCTAATTACATAAAGCCACTCCGAATGTTTCAAACTGCACAACACATTCCAGAAACGGTATACATGCATTCCCTAACACTAAAATATAGTGTTGTTTGACAGTTAAGCTGCAAACGTCTGCTGTAAGCAGCTTTAACCATTAGAGTAAGTGATAACTCAAACAAATGCCACTTTTTTCTTTCCATAAATCAATTTCCTATGGAATAAAAACCGTTACGTTTTACCCTACGTGACAAATAATCAAATTATCTTCAGTTCCCCAGGTAATCAGAGCCTGCATTTTCGCAACTTTAAACAGCAACACAGTCTAGTAGATTGGAGGAACTTGATTAATCACAACTGGAACACTTGATTAATCATACGTCATTAAATCACAACTTCATCTTTCAAAACCAAGCACAAGAGCTCGCTCTAATTCATATCCATCTTCCTCAAACTTACTCTCAGGATATTGTCTTTATATTTCAGAATAAATGGATGGCGTGCACAATAGAGGTGCGTTTGCCTCTGCACATACATAATCAAAATCTGAAATAAATATAAAGTAATTGCTTTAGATTTAATGAAAACAGAAGAACTGAACAGAACATTTTATTCAGGACATATTTGGCAGGTGAAGCAATCAGCACAAGAATAATAATTTAAAAAAAATGTCCTGGTGTTAACAAAGCACTTCACGGGCACTCAAGCACTGTTTACACTGCTGAACGAACCAAGCAACCGAACTCTCCACAGAAATATCACTGACAAGTGATGCTTCAATTCAGAATCCATATGTACTCTACAATCTGGCCTACATGTTAATTTGTGTCAGGGGCGCTGGGTGTCCTAGAAGTATGGTAATCCATTGTAACTCAGTATGTCAAGGTAAGAAGTACCGCATTGCTAATTGCAGAAGAGCTCATCCAGGGGTGATTGTAATAAACATACTGTAGATGAAATATTAGCCCACCTACTGTTGTTTACTGCAAACAGTGGGTTCTCTCCAAAAAGTTAAAACAAGTTCCTCATGAGCACAGTTAGACATCAACTACCTCATTAACCAGGATTTCTGTGGCACTTCGAAAAAGCACTTCCAGAAAAGTCTTCCGGTTCATCCACCATCTGAATCTAGCTGACGGCTCGTTTAATTATGAGACTCTATATGCCTTCAGGGTCAGTTCCTCATTAGAAGTGCACATATAGATCGTAATGCCATTACTGTCACAACCGTCTTCACACGTAATTGAATACACCTCCAAAGATTTTCATTCCAGGTCTTGGGCAGACAAGAGTCCAACCTCTTTTCTGTGATAGCATCCCTTATATGCCTTAAAAAGTCCAACTGGCATCACTCATGAAACACTCCCTCAAGATGTTACATACATACATATATAAAGACATACACATATAAGGTGAAATGTATTCATTTATAATGGATACAAGACTGTGATGATGCGTTTCAACAGTCTTCAGCATTGTAAATTCTCAAGTTTTTTGTATTTTCAATTTTTTTTTTATTTATGTACATTTATAACACTGTACTTTGTATTATATTACCTTTGCATCCATTTACAAAAAACTAGTTAATGCTAATGGGAGGGTGTTTCTAATACAGCGTCTATGGGAGTGATGGTAAATTTCACATCGTTCTCTACTGACTGCCGTTATCAGTCTTTCTCTATTTTTTTTTCTTTTTCTTTTTTTGAAAGTCATGAAAACACTATCATGGAGATTTATTTTGCCATTTGAGCAAATGGGAATGCAAAAAATATATGTGTGGTAGTCTCCCATTCACTGCTATAGAAGTTTACCCAACTATTAATGACTTCTGCTGCTGAGAAACCCGGAAATGTGAAAAAGGTCCATTGTGTATACTAAATTAGTTCTTTTCAGAATGGAATATTAGCATATTGTGTGATATGTACAGTTGTGGTCAAAATTTTACACACATTTTGCAGTATCTGCAAAATGTTAACTATTATACCAATAAGAGGGATCATGCAAAATGCATGTTATTTTTTTATTTAGTACTGACCTGAATAAGATATTTCACATAAAAGACGTTTTTACAACTGTATACCGTTGCATATATTATACACTGTAATAACAGCATATATTTTTCTGTATACTGTACACTACCTTATATAACCAAGGTTTGGGGTCAGTAAGATTTCTGTAAAGAAATTAATACTTTTAATCAGCAAGTATGCATTAAACTGACCAAAAGTGACAGTAAAAATAGTATTTATATTTTAAATAAATGTTATTTTCATAAATTTCTATTCATCAAACAATTGAAAGGACTGGAGTAATGGCTGCTGAAAATACATCTTTGCCATTACAGGATTAAATAAAATATAAATTAAAATATATTAAAATAGAAAGTTATTTTAAAATATTTAAGTAATTTTTCACAATATTACTACTTTTACAGCATTTAGGATCAAATAAATGCTGCCTTGCTGAAAATTATTATTTTTTAATACATTATTGTGTAAAAACATCTAAACTTTTGTCAGTACTAAAATACTGTACTGCATACTGCATTGGAGGCAAGAAGTATGGTAGTGTGCTTTTCCGAACTCTGTTCTCCCACCCACAGAGCAATGACAAGTCAATTCCTACTGCTTTACCTAGTGGGACTCCCTCTTCCCGAGACTGCAGCAGCGCTCCTAATATATGCAAATAATACGGAATGGCAGCACTGAGCCCTAAGTGCTACTGTAACCGACTCAATTAACCTAATATTTACTGGCTCAGCAGAGGTGCCCACACACATCTTGTCTTCGACTTCTCAGGCAACTATTTTCAGCAAGAACTAATGAAACAATTATGTAAGTGGGCAATTAAAAAACAAAGAACATTGGAACACTCTGATAGTGCAAAAGCAAGATGACTTAGCACTTAGCACTACAGCCCCCACGGAGAAATGTGTTAAAAGACCATGAGCGCATTTAAAACGTCAGCTTTTCCCAGATGAAAAAGAGAAGTTCAACATTTAATGCGAATGCACTATCATATATAAAATGCTACAGATTAATTACCCAGTGAGTGCTGAAATTTTTATAATCTTAATTATAAAAGAATCACATTCACAAATAATAAAGAGAGAATGAGCAGCAAATCTGTAGGGACCAATTAATTATTATCAATGGAAAGACCAGCATGTGGTACTTGCTAAATGAAAAAAAAAAAAAATATATATATATATATATTATAATTATTTTTATTATTATTAGTCTGTAAAAATATGTATGCATATTGCATACTTGCACTTACCCCTTCTGAAGGTGTTTTCTTTAGTAGACTATTTAGTAATCTAAATCTGTAAAAGCTTCAATAATGCACATCCAGTGAACACGTTCTCAATCAAATATAATACAACTCACTCCATTTGTCATAACTATAATAAGTAAGCAAATTGAAAAAGTGTCCCTTTCTACATGAGTAATTTTACATGGGGAAAGACTATGCTTCTTTTATTTAATAATTTATAGTCTTGCAGAAAACAGCGTGCCCACTGTGCATGACCAATTAGTCCTGATGGTTGTAACTGTGTGGAAGTCAGAAACCATTTCATTGTTATAGCCTAAAATGTATCTCCCTCAGTGGAGCGGTGTTAGTAATTAAAGCACAACAGCAACACAATTCATAAGAATGACTGCTTTTTTGTTGACTATGTAGTACGGTTGTGTATCAATCATAATTAATCCTCAGATTACTGCATTAACATATTTTATGTTTGAGCCAGGTATATGTACATATTGACTGCTGCTGATAATTTGAATAATCAATTATCATCAAATTAATATTTAAAGTCTGATGTCATGAACTGCATAAATTATATGGGTAAATGTCTCTATTTCTGAAGCCATAACTTCAAGATCTCTCATTTTGATGAGGCAGCATGTGCTCAAGATTTAAGCAGTTCATTTTGTCTAATAAGGGCTCCAGATGTGAAGATAAGATTATCTTCTTTCCTCTATTATTGATGTAGTTCTGTGCCCAAGGACTCCTGGAAGGCCTAATGGTGAATAGAGGAGATTTCTTTCACAAAAATGGAATTAGTGATGACTTCCTAAAAATATCTGGAAAGAATCTGGACTGTTTTAATCCACATACATCGTTTGGCTTGCTGAAGCCTCATTGTTTGGAAATCTTTAAAGTCATTAACCTTGAGATCTTTGAAAAACATACTACTACAACAAGGCTTCTGACAAGTGCAATGAATGAGTCAGTATTGATTTTCAAAATTATGCAGAAAAGCAGAGTGAAGACTGTCTGAATCACACAATTACCTTGCTATAGCAGCCAGATCCTCGCTTTAATGCTGTGTTCCTGAAAATCTATATATTAAGTTATAAAAGTGGTTAGTGGATCCAGCAGACATTTATGGTTTCTTGTATAAATAAAATGTAATCTAAGCCATTACAAACAAACCTGCAATTTACAAGAAGCATTTAGACTAAGTGATATAGACTAATTATTGTTACTTAGTGAAATGGATGCATATGAAAAACACAGAGAGCAACTTGTTGAGATGGGAGAATGAATGTGACCTTTATGAAATTGCCTGAGACTAATCAATCTTTTTCTTTTTAAGTGGCTCAGTTGCTTTAAAAAAAATACAAAATCATCATGCACACTTTTACAATTAAATGACTGTAATCACATTTTGAATTTAGAATAATGACAATAAATTAAATGTAATAAAATATGCTTATTAAATTTCATTAAAAAAATTCAAAAAAGTCTGGCAAAAGTTGTCAATTTTTCTTAAAAAAGAAATGCCATGTTTTCATACTTTATATGTGGCCTATGTGTCCAAATACTTATGTACTTTCACATGATTGGTACAGTATATTGCTACTGTTATTTTACTGCATATTTGTCATCATCTGTATTTACTGTCCTACATGTCCCAAAGCCTTTTGTCTCTCTTCTGCACACTAATGATAGCTTGCAGAGAAAGAAAGAAAGAAAGAAAGAAAGATTACACTGATACCCTGTTGAGCATGTGAAAAATAAATCTTTTAACTTTGAACAGCAACAATACAGAGGCTGATTCATGTTATTCATATTACAGGTGAGTCCTCAATCAAAAAAGGCTTTATAAAAAACAAAAGATGGCTATATTTGAAATTTTATTTCGCATTTCAGATGATGAAATGACATAATGAGAACAGCTCAAACCCAAGAATCACTTGCTGTTCTCATAAAGACTTTGCCAAACCCTTGCTACCTTTTCACACAGTTCGCGTACATCAGACTCTCTGGAGCTTTCCCAGAGAAGAATGAATCTTGGATGAAGAACATGTAGAGAATGCAAATGTTCTGTCCGTGTTTCCCCTAAACTTAAATTTCTCAGCTTCAGTTATGTAGACAGGTCGTCTGTCTTCCCCCTCAGGGGCTGCTTACTGACATCTGTCGCCACATATGGCGGCCAGAAAGAGTGTTTGTTTTTAAATCTAACAATAAGCACGACAGTGGGATCTATTATGTGGAGAAATGATAATGGCATTGCTGATCATATTTTCAGAAAATGTTTTATCCTGTTGGAGTGCACGTTGCATATTATGGTGGGAAAAATGTAAGAATGATGAAAAAAGGTTTCAAGTGCCAAGGATAAAATTGTTGAAGGAAAATAATCTATGTTTATGGAAAGGTGGAAACACTTTTACGTGATAGAGGCTGTTTTCTCGAACACAGAACAGTCATCTAAAATGACTGCTTTACAGTGATGATAAACACTGACTTTTGCGAGGTGTAAGTCTTTTGGCACATTTCCAGTTGCAATAGTGCTAGGGTCTGAGTGCTGTAATAGCCTCATCTACACAGATCTATTACTGTATATTTACCCTCCTGGCATGCTATGATCTCCTGCCAAGGTGTATTTCAAGGATATTAGGGTATGCTTGCATAGTATTTATGACACCTACTACCTGACATTTGGTTCGATAATAGTAATTCAGGGCTTATTTTGATCAGACAAGGGAAATTTGATCAGCAAAAAGATGTAGATCCAATTGTTATTGGACATGCTGGTGTTTAGACACCTCGAATGGATGGAATAATCTCTAAGCCCCTGGTCATTTTACTAACATCAAATTTTTGTCAATACCGCATCCACCTTTCAAATTTTCCAAGGTCAATAGAAATCAAACATCTACAATGATTTAATGAAATATATGTGATGTACGCAAAATAATGACAGTTTATTACAAATAAAATATATAATATAGTAGTATGAATAAAGCAGATAGCAATAATATACAAAACATATGATATAATGAAACGTATGCAATATACATATTTTTAAGAACTGTAGCATCTGGACCAATCAAACACACAATATATATTTTGTTAGCTATATTTAACAAATACTCTGTAACCCCCCTCAGTTAACAAGCCATATGAGGACCTATGGACCCTTACCCCGAAATGCGTCTTAACACCTCAGAAAGACACCAGGTTCCATGGCAACCACGGCTGATAACACTGGTTTTATTGCTCAAAGGAATGCAAGAGAGAGACTCTCACTGCATTTTCCATAGGAAGAGACACACTGCACAGTAGAAATGAACTTTTCTACTAATTAATTCATAGGAAAACCTTTCTTTGAATGAACACACATATCCTTCAGATCATTGTGTATGTTGTCTTTGATATTTTTAGACTATTTTATGCATGCTTATGATATAACCACTCATTCATGTAACCTTACATATACCATGTTTAGTATCTATGAATTTGCCTTCTGATGATCTAAACGAGCGTGTATATTATATGTTGGTACATAGGCAATATATTAGTGTCCTGAGAATCTTTAGTAATTTCGATTCAAGTTCCATTTGCAAATTACCATGCCCTCACACAAAGGGTTGTAAAACCCTCCAGCAATTGCAACCTCCCGCTTTGGATCTCAGCCTTTCTCATTGGACAAGCCCATCTTGAGAGGCGTGAATCTTCTCAGACCTTAAAGTGTTTTCTCAAAAACACAATCACATACATACATGCTGCTCACATATTATTGTAGCCCAGTTTGTGCTGATTATGGTGCTACTAAACTTAGTCATTAAAATGTTTATTAGCAACTGAAAAAAAGCACAAATGTCAGGACATGTCAAAACTTCTCCAGGGCCCAAAACACCCTCAGACCCCAGAGGGTTAACCAGGAAATTAACATTCTTAGAATTGACAGACAGTTGACGCTGAGAGGTCAAGTAAATATCTACAGCAGATCTAAATATTTATAATTATAACTAGTTATGATTAATTATTCATATTTCCCCATGAGCTGATTCGCTACAGAACATTCTTTCCAATGGCTGTCAGTGGAGAAAGAGGTTTTGGTTTCAGATGGTTAAAAAAGTTAATATTCTAGTGAACGCATTACTTTTTTTAAAAGATGAATATTAATATAAATATTAACAAATTAAATGAAAACCCTCAGGTATTTCTTAATTAGATAAACATTGCTTCAAGGGGTATTATTTACACACACAAAAAAAAGGAAATCCCTGTGAAAAAAAAAACACCAGTATGCCTATAGTAAACCAAACTTAAAATAAACAACTTAATATAGCAAATAACCACACAGATGTAAACAGAGCTTAGATCTCATCCGCATCTAGGTCATGGAATATCCCATATCACACCAACAGGTTTTTTAAAAAAAAACAGTAAGGATGCTAGCCAGGAGCATCCACCCTGACTTGCATTTATTACTGCTCACAGTGGCAGGCCATAAGTTTCAAGATGCAGCTTAATAAAACACTTCCCCCAACACTGTTGCTTTGGAGCATAGTTTTGAGCCCTCCATCTGGGACTCAGCCACATGGCAAAGCCACCATCAGCCAATAATAAACACCTTGGAAAAAAATGTAAATGGTGGTAAATTTGCAATCATGCCTCTAGGGTCTGTCTGTCAACCAGTTGCTGAAGACAGAAAACAAAGTCAAATGAATGGATGTGTACAGCATAAGCGACCTTTTCTGAGGGAAGCCTCCTGAAAAACTGGAAGGTTTATTTTGTTTTCATTATACCTTGCCAAAAAAAGGCTGAAACTGTTGCTCAAAATTTGTTCTAAAATGTGGCCTGTTTGGGTTTCGGCCAAGGTGAACCGTAGACACTCGATGTAGCTGGCAAGTCTATTTATCATTCAGCTGGGACAAACATTTGGTCAGATTTGGCCCACATTGAGCTCATTGCTATCACAAAAAGATTCAGTCTTTTGTCCTTTATTGTATTTCTAGGTTATTAAAACTATAATCTTCATCGTTATTGTTATAGTTATTGTCCTTGGTGTCAACAGGCCTTTACTGTACATTAAAAATAGAAAAGGTCTGTACATGGATTAATCTTCCACAGTGAGATCTATAAAATGCATTTACAAAACTGATGGTGAATTTTCATTTCATGCCAACATTAATGACTGCTCAATAACTAAATCATAAAATAATGCTCACAGGCTTATTCATCCACAAAAGCAACAGATCAAAGCCTTCACAAAGGCTTTGTATCATGAAGTCAAGATGTAAATGCATGGTGCCTTCAGGCAATACACAGACTGACTGCATGTGTTGTAAATCTGCATGATGAGGTCATGCCAAAAAAGCTCTTAAGCCTTTAAATTCCCTTAAGCTTCAGAAAATGTGTAATGTTTTGTAAAAACCAGAATCTGGAACCCAGATCGCTTTCAAAGCGTTACTCTATCACATTATGACACAGAACAAGAGGGAAGACATTTTTGTTTTCTTTAGTTCTCTCATCAGTGTTTGAAGTTGAAAGCTAGCTGGCCGTAGCATCTAACAGTGTCCAAGCTGTCAGAAGCAAGGTGTTTTAATTATAAGTTTTAGGGGTTAAAAACGTAAGGCTAGCCTAGGTGTCAATGCCACGGTCAATACAGTTCAAGCTTTCTTCTGGCAATTAGCCAACCGCTGGATTGACAAGAGTATCTCTGCCTCACCTGGCAGTTCTTTCCCCTGAAGTTAACATGTCAGTCTCCCTGCTAATAACAGATGTTCACAGATGGCTGGTATGTGTGCAATGTCAGGCCCATTTGGTTAACCTCTGGTCAGAACGGGCTTAAAGACAGATTTATCAATGTTATTAAGACCTTCTGGTGTTGTTTACTTTGTGAAGGCAGAGACAGGCCTGTTAGCAGCTCATTGCTTTTTCAAGTTAACACTAGTTACATTTCAATACACTTCCCAGAGATCATAAACGCATCCTGTATTTTATGTTTAAATTGAAACACTTTGAACCGAAGATCAACAGAAAGACTTAAAGGGATAGTTCACCCCAAAATGTATAAACACTGACATTTACTCTTCCACATGCTGTTCCAAAACCATATGAATTACTTTATTCTGGAAAGTTCAAGTTGCTTTTTTAAATTAAATTACTGTCAAGCAAGATTTTCAAGGCAAGACTTTTAGCAAATAACGAGAAGTCTTCATAAGACTTGCAGTAAAATATAGTATGCAAGTTGTATGGACTACTTTTAGGATTCTTGCATGCTGCTTTCTTGTTATTGGAACTTGACAGAAGCTAATCACTGTAGCGTTTGGACCAATCAGACACATTTAATTAATAATCCAGCAAAACCCCTCACCCAAAAAAAAGCAAACGATGTGTTAAGAGTTCTGTGGACAACCCCCGAAGAACAACTAACACCTAGGGGTGTGTTATAATGACAAAATATGATATCTCAATATTTTTTGGAATTTTGTCGATAACGATAATTAGACTATATTTTTCTGAGCGTATTATTTTGCTGGTACCTCGGCAGGTTTAGGACTGCCGTGGACAGCTGACTCCCAGAGCTTTTAAAATTCTTCATATTCTTGTGAGGTGGTTAGTTTGCAAGAGTAACAGAAATGAACTTTTAAGTTTAAATAGATTTTTAACTTTTATGGGTATTTTTACCTTTGTAAGGTCATTTTTTCTAAACTAATTAAATGTATGCATCATCTTTTGTCAAATTCTTAAATTGATCAGTATCAACAAAATGTGTGTTTGCAATGCAGAAGTGGTACAGAATTTGCATCTAAAGTAGCATTTAGATGCATTTACACAGACTGTTTAATGCAGGACATGAATGCAGTTAACCTGCAGGTACAAATGCATAAATAATGTTTTGATGTTTAAAAAAAAACATTGAATACTGATATTTGAAATTATTTGGGGGGAAAAGGGAAAATATACTTAATATACATAAGGGATAGTTCACCCAAAAATGAAAATGTTATGTTTATCTGCTTACCCTCAAGGCATCCAAGATGTAGGTGACTTTGTTTCTTCAGTAGAACACAAACGAAGATTTTTGACTCAAACCGTTGCAGTCTGTCAGTCATATATAATGGAGGTGAATGGGAATCACAGCTTTGAGAGTCAAAAAACATACACAAACAAAACCAAATTAAACCCTGCGGCTCGTGACGCAGTCGTGATTCAGTTTCTTGCACAGACCGATCGTTTAGTGTCTTTACACATTAATGTATCCTCACGAGTCGCAGGGTTTAATTTGGTTCCTCTTCAGGAACTCGAGCTGCGTCGGAAAACGCTACGGGAACGCCTTCTGTGGCCACGCTCTGAATTACATGTGAAATCAGTCCAATAGCTGAGCGGGACGTCACGGGCGGGTGACGTCATGACCAGGAAGCTATAAAAACATGTGCGGCGGAGCCAGTGTCAGCTTTCTGTCATTCAGCGAAGCGCTCTGTGTGTGTCAGTCATATTTATTGTTGTCTGTCAATTGTGAATAAGTTCATAAGCTCCAGCTATATCTAAGGCTCACGCTAAGCATTCCAAGAGTGAGAGCAAGTCATGTTATAGGTTGTGTGTTCCTCCCTGTCCACGTTACATCACGGGTGGGGATACACACAGCCTGTACGTAGTTTGCTTGGGAGCGATTGCGAGTGTCTCCCACTGCGCATGCTTCGCTCCCGGAAGGCTCTCTTCGAGGAGGGAGCCTTCGCCAGCATTCCTCGCAGTGCTGGCCCCGCTTCCGTCAAGGCGGAGCGGCGGCTGCATTCGTGGGGTTCGCAATTGGACGGGCGAGTCCTTATCTCCTTCCTCACCCGCTAGATCCAGCGCCCAATCTCTGGGTTCGGAAGCCTGTTCTGCAGCTACTTCCTCCCGGGGTGAGGGTTCGACGCTCCACCTGTCTTCCTCCGAGGAGGTTGACATGGAGGGTGTCGAAGAGGTTTTCCCCCTCAATCGCCCCAGTATGAGGAACTAGTGGATGTGCTTACTCCCTCCGTGGCCAAATTAAAAATCGATTGGCATGCCGAGAAGCAGACCGAGCCGCAGCACAGCAAGCTGGATGAACGCTTCCTGCGTGCGAGGCCACCACCTCCATGCCGGAGCCTGCCATTTTTCCTCGACCTTCACACTGAGGTGTCAAGGTCGTGGGCCAGGCCTTTTTCGGCCCGTCTCTTCATTCTTCATCCCTGCCTCTGATTATTATGGGAATGTGGCAGGGTTGACTGAGCGTGGCTATAGGGCGGTCCCCCGGGTTGAACAGACGCTAGCCAGCTATCTGTCCCCAGGCATGGCATCGTCCTTAAAGGCTCCGGCACTGACCTCTAAGCCGCTGCGTACAACATCAGCGCTTGTGGGCAAGGGGTACGCGACAGCAGGTCAGGCCGGTGCGTGTCTGCAAACGATGTCTGTGTTACAGCCGTACCAGGCAGACCTGCTTAAAGAGCTGGATGAGGGCGAGGAACTTAACTCCGATAACATCGAGGAGTTAAGAAGAACTGCTGATCTCTCTCTCCGCGCCACCAAAGAGAGCATGGCAGCTATGGTGGCAGCAGAGAGGCATTTGTGGTTGACCCTGTCTGATACAAAAGAGAAAGACAGGGTCTTCCTCCTCAATGCCCCGCTTGCGCCTTCTGGCCTGTTCGGCGACGCCGTTTGTTCCGTCGTCGACAGGGACCAGGAGGCTCGTAAACAGGCAGCGGCGTTTCAGCGGTTCCTTCCTCGCAGCATCTCAGCTCTGGGGGCTGCTGGGCGGGAGCAGTCCCCACCGCGTACCAGCTCCTGAGAGGCTCAAAAACAGAGCGTTGCTGCCCGTGCTCCCCTGCGTCAGGACCGGAGGCAGAAGCTGGGTCGGGGGCTTCAAAGCATAAGCTGGATCTGCGGACCGTCCTTCAGGCTAAGAGGTCCTCGACCAAACGGTCCTGACTATCTGAGTGCAGGACTAGTGAGGACAGGCAATTCTGGGGACGAGAGGTTCACACCGCATTACACGGTGCCCGTCTCCCCCCAGTGCCCTCAGGAGATCATTCTGCCAACCCTGCCGGTGTTCCAGGGCACAGCGGTCGCAAGCGAGCATTTCTTTCAGTTTCTGCCCGGCGATGTAGTGGCACTGAGAGGCTCCCAGAGCGGCAAGTTCGGCCATCCCCTGCCGGTGTGCCGCTTCAGGGCACTGAACAAGCTGCTCTGGGCACACCAGAGATCAGAGAGACTGATTCCCTTAGTAGATTATTTAGCAGTGTGGAAGCTACTGCCAAATGTTTCTCAATGGGTCCTGCGTACTGTAGAAAAAGGCTACAGAATTCAGTTCGGTTCTCGTCCGCCTTACCAATATCGTGTTCTTCCTTTCGGCCTTGCACTCTTCACCCCGTACTTTCACGAAGTGTGTGGATGCTGATCTGGCTCTGTTGCGACTCCAGGGCATCCGCATACTCAACCACATCGACAATTGGTTGATTTTAGCTCATTCAGAGCAGGTAGCGGTTCGAAATTGAGATGTCGTTCTCGCTCACATGAGAGAGTTGGGGTTAAGGCTAAACACCAAGAAGAGTGTGCTTTCTTCATTACAGAGGACCACCTATCTGGGCGTGGTGTGGGATTTGACCACGATGCAGGCACGTTTGTCGAATCGAGTCGATCCTCACTGCAGTCAAGAGAGTGAAAGAAGGCCAGTCACTCACTGTCAAGCAGTTTCAAAGACTGCTGGGTCTGATGGCAGCTGTGTCCAATGTGATTACCCTTGGCCTGCTGTACATGAGACCCCTACAGTGGTGGCTCAAGATCAGGGGGTTCTCCCCGAGGGGAAACCCGCTTTGCATGTTCAAGGTCACGCGGAGATGCCTACGTGCCTTAGACATGTGGAGGAAACCTTGGTTCTTGTCTCAGGGCCCGGTGCTGGGAGCTCCTTGTCGCCGCGTGACGCTAGCGACGGACGCCTCCCTCACCGGTTGGGGTGCGGTCATGAGTGGCCACCCTGCCCGCGGAGTGGTCGCCATCTGACGTGGCATATCAATTGTCTGGAGATGCTGGCCGTGTTTTGAGCATTGAAACACTTTCTCCCAGACCTAAGAGGTCACCATGTGTTGGTGCGCACCGACAACACAGCGGTGGTCTCTTACATCAACTTGTACAAGTTGGCGCACCAGATCCTTGTGTGGTCCAAGGAGAAACTCCTCACGCTGAGAGCAGTGCACATTCCTGTGCATCTCAATGTGGGAGCAGACATCCTGTCGAGGCAGGGGCCGAGGCCCGGGTAATGGATGCTTCACCCCGAGGTGGTGAAGCAGATATGGAGAGTTTTTGGCCAGGCTCAGGTGACCTGTTTGCGACTCAGATGACATCGCACGGTCCCCTCTGGTTCTCTCTGACTCATCCAGCTCCACTGGGGCTGGATGCCACGATACAGACGTGGCCGAGGCTTCGTCTGTACGCCTTTCCCCCGATTGCTCTGCTCCCGGGAGTTCTGGAGAGAGTGCGCCATGACGTATTCCGTCTACTGTTAGTAGCCCCGTTCTGGCCGGGCCGAGTATGGTTCTCGGACCTGATTTCCCTTCTCGACGGCTCTCCATGGGAGATTCCCATCAGGAAGGACCTCCTCTCGCAGGCAGAGGGCACGATATTTCACCCCCGCCCGGAGCTGTGGAAGTTATGGGTGTGGTCCCTGAGGGGGCACAACTAGTAGCTTCTGGTCTCTCAACTGAGGTTGTTGAGACCATCCTCCAATCCAGAGCTCCCTCCACGAGGAAACTGTACATTTATAACTGTTCACAGTGGCAGGCCATACGTTTCATGATGCTACTTAATAAAACACTTCCCCCAACACTGTTGCTTTGGAGCATAGTTTTGAGCCCTCCATCTGGGAAGTGGCCACATGGCAAAGCCACCATCAGCCAATAATAAACACCTTGGAAAAAAATGTAAATGGTGGTAAATTTGCAATCATGCCTCTAGGGTCTGTCTGTCAACCAGTTGCTGAAGACAGAAAACAAAGTCAAATGAATGGATGTGTACAGCATAAGCGACCTTTTCTGAGGGAAGCCTCCTGAAAAACTGGAAGGTTTATTTTGTTTTCATTATACCTTGCCAAAAAAAGGCTGAAACTGTTGCTCAAAATTTGTTCTAAAATGTGGCCTGTTTGGGTTTCGGCCAAGGTGAACCGTAGACACTCGATGTAGCTGGCAAGTCTATTTATCATTCAGCTGGGACAAACATTTGGTCAGATTTGGCCCACATTGAGCTCATTGCTATCACAAAAAGATTCAGTCTTTTGTCCTTTATTGTATTTCTAGGTTATTAAAACTATAATCTTCATCGTTATTGTTATAGTTATTGTCCTTGGTGTCAACAGGCCTTTACTGTACATTAAAAATAGAAAAGGTCTGTACATGGATTAATCTTCCACAGTGAGATCTATAAAATGCATTTACAAAACTGATGGTGAATTTTCATTTCATGCCAACATTAATGACTGCTCAATAACTAAATCATAAAATAATGCTCACAGGCTTATTCATCCACAAAAGCAACAGATCAAAGCCTTCACAAAGGCTTTGTATCATGAAGTCAAGATGTAAATGCATGGTGCCTTCAGGCAATACACAGACTGACTGCATGTGTTGTAAATCTGCATGATGAGGTCATGCCAAAAAAGCTCTTAAGCCTTTAAATTCCCTTAAGCTTCAGAAAATGTGTAATGTTTTGTAAAAACCAGAATCTGGAACCCAGATCGCTTTCAAAGCGTTACTCTATCACATTATGACACAGAACAAGAGGGAAGACATTTTTGTTTTCTTTAGTTCTCTCATCAGTGTTTGAAGTTGAAAGCTAGCTGGCCGTAGCATCTAACAGTGTCCAAGCTGTCAGAAGCAAGGTGTTTTAATTATAAGTTTTAGGGGTTAAAAACGTAAGGCTAGCCTAGGTGTCAATGCCACGGTCAATACAGTTCAAGCTTTCTTCTGGCAATTAGCCAACCGCTGGATTGACAAGAGTATCTCTGCCTCACCTGGCAGTTCTTTCCCCTGAAGTTAACATGTCAGTCTCCCTGCTAATAACAGATGTTCACAGATGGCTGGTATGTGTGCAATGTCAGGCCCATTTGGTTAACCTCTGGTCAGAACGGGCTTAAAGACAGATTTATCAATGTTATTAAGACCTTCTGGTGTTGTTTACTTTGTGAAGGCAGAGACAGGCCTGTTAGCAGCTCATTGCTTTTTCAAGTTAACACTAGTTACATTTCAATACACTTCCCAGAGATCATAAACGCATCCTGTATTTTATGTTTAAATTGAAACACTTTGAACCGAAGATCAACAGAAAGACTTAAAGGGATAGTTCACCCCAAAATGTATAAACACTGACATTTACTCTTCCACATGCTGTTCCAAAACCATATGAATTACTTTATTCTGGAAAGTTCAAGTTGCTTTTTTAAATTAAATTACTGTCAAGCAAGATTTTCAAGGCAAGACTTTTAGCAAATAACGAGAAGTCTTCATAAGACTTGCAGTAAAATATAGTATGCAAGTTGTATGGACTACTTTTAGGATTCTTGCATGCTGCTTTCTTGTTATTGGAACTTGACAGAAGCTAATCACTGTAGCGTTTGGACCAATCAGACACATTTAATTAATAATCCAGCAAAACCCCTCACCCAAAAAAAAGCAAACGATGTGTTAAGAGTTCTGTGGACAACCCCCGAAGAACAACTAACACCTAGGGGTGTGTTATAATGACAAAATATGATATCTCAATATTTTTTGGAATTTTGTCGATAACGATAATTAGACTATATTTTTCTGAGCGTATTATTTTGCTGGTACCTCGGCAGGTTTAGGACTGCCGTGGACAGCTGACTCCCAGAGCTTTTAAAATTCTTCATATTCTTGTGAGGTGGTTAGTTTGCAAGAGTAACAGAAATGAACTTTTAAGTTTAAATAGATTTTTAACTTTTATGGGTATTTTTACCTTTGTAAGGTCATTTTTTCTAAACTAATTAAATGTATGCATCATCTTTTGTCAAATTCTTAAATTGATCAGTATCAACAAAATGTGTGTTTGCAATGCAGAAGTGGTACAGAATTTGCATCTAAAGTAGCATTTAGATGCATTTACACAGACTGTTTAATGCAGGACATGAATGCAGTTAACCTGCAGGTACAAATGCATAAATAATGTTTTGATGTTTAAAAAAAAACATTGAATACTGATATTTGAAATTATTTGGGGGGAAAAGGGAAAATATACTTAATATACATAAGGGATAGTTCACCCAAAAATGAAAATGTTATGTTTATCTGCTTACCCTCAAGGCATCCAAGATGTAGGTGACTTTGTTTCTTCAGTAGAACACAAACGAAGATTTTTGACTCAAACCGTTGCAGTCTGTCAGTCATATATAATGGAGGTGAATGGGAATCACAGCTTTGAGAGTCAAAAAACATACACAAACAAAACCAAATTAAACCCTGCGGCTCGTGACGCAGTCGTGATTCAGTTTCTTGCACAGACCGATCGTTTAGTGTCTTTACACATTAATGTATCCTCACGAGTCGCAGGGTTTAATTTGGTTCCTCTTCAGGAACTCGAGCTGCGTCGGAAAACGCTACGGGAACGCCTTCTGTGGCCACGCTCTGAATTACATGTGAAATCAGTCCAATAGCTGAGCGGGACGTCACGGGCGGGTGACGTCATGACCAGGAAGCTATAAAAACATGTGCGGCGGAGCCAGTGTCAGCTTTCTGTCATTCAGCGAAGCGCTCTGTGTGTGTCAGTCATATTTATTGTTGTCTGTCAATTGTGAATAAGTTCATAAGCTCCAGCTATATCTAAGGCTCACGCTAAGCATTCCAAGAGTGAGAGCAAGTCATGTTATAGGTTGTGTGTTCCTCCCTGTCCACGTTACATCACGGGTGGGGATACACACAGCCTGTACGTAGTTTGCTTGGGAGCGATTGCGAGTGTCTCCCACTGCGCATGCTTCGCTCCCGGAAGGCTCTCTTCGAGGAGGGAGCCTTCGCCAGCATTCCTCGCAGTGCTGGCCCCGCTTCCGTCAAGGCGGAGCGGCGGCTGCATTCGTGGGGTTCGCAATTGGACGGGCGAGTCCTTATCTCCTTCCTCACCCGCTAGATCCAGCGCCCAATCTCTGGGTTCGGAAGCCTGTTCTGCAGCTACTTCCTCCCGGGGTGAGGGTTCGACGCTCCACCTGTCTTCCTCCGAGGAGGTTGACATGGAGGGTGTCGAAGAGGTTTTCCCCCTCAATCGCCCCAGTATGAGGAACTAGTGGATGTGCTTACTCCCTCCGTGGCCAAATTAAAAATCGATTGGCATGCCGAGAAGCAGACCGAGCCGCAGCACAGCAAGCTGGATGAACGCTTCCTGCGTGCGAGGCCACCACCTCCATGCCGGAGCCTGCCATTTTTCCTCGACCTTCACACTGAGGTGTCAAGGTCGTGGGCCAGGCCTTTTTCGGCCCGTCTCTTCATTCTTCATCCCTGCCTCTGATTATTATGGGAATGTGGCAGGGTTGACTGAGCGTGGCTATAGGGCGGTCCCCCGGGTTGAACAGACGCTAGCCAGCTATCTGTCCCCAGGCATGGCATCGTCCTTAAAGGCTCCGGCACTGACCTCTAAGCCGCTGCGTACAACATCAGCGCTTGTGGGCAAGGGGTACGCGACAGCAGGTCAGGCCGGTGCGTGTCTGCAAACGATGTCTGTGTTACAGCCGTACCAGGCAGACCTGCTTAAAGAGCTGGATGAGGGCGAGGAACTTAACTCCGATAACATCGAGGAGTTAAGAAGAACTGCTGATCTCTCTCTCCGCGCCACCAAAGAGAGCATGGCAGCTATGGTGGCAGCAGAGAGGCATTTGTGGTTGACCCTGTCTGATACAAAAGAGAAAGACAGGGTCTTCCTCCTCAATGCCCCGCTTGCGCCTTCTGGCCTGTTCGGCGACGCCGTTTGTTCCGTCGTCGACAGGGACCAGGAGGCTCGTAAACAGGCAGCGGCGTTTCAGCGGTTCCTTCCTCGCAGCATCTCAGCTCTGGGGGCTGCTGGGCGGGAGCAGTCCCCACCGCGTACCAGCTCCTGAGAGGCTCAAAAACAGAGCGTTGCTGCCCGTGCTCCCCTGCGTCAGGACCGGAGGCAGAAGCTGGGTCGGGGGCTTCAAAGCATAAGCTGGATCTGCGGACCGTCCTTCAGGCTAAGAGGTCCTCGACCAAACGGTCCTGACTATCTGAGTGCAGGACTAGTGAGGACAGGCAATTCTGGGGACGAGAGGTTCACACCGCATTACACGGTGCCCGTCTCCCCCCAGTGCCCTCAGGAGATCATTCTGCCAACCCTGCCGGTGTTCCAGGGCACAGCGGTCGCAAGCGAGCATTTCTTTCAGTTTCTGCCCGGCGATGTAGTGGCACTGAGAGGCTCCCAGAGCGGCAAGTTCGGCCATCCCCTGCCGGTGTGCCGCTTCAGGGCACTGAACAAGCTGCTCTGGGCACACCAGAGATCAGAGAGACTGATTCCCTTAGTAGATTATTTAGCAGTGTGGAAGCTACTGCCAAATGTTTCTCAATGGGTCCTGCGTACTGTAGAAAAAGGCTACAGAATTCAGTTCGGTTCTCGTCCGCCTTACCAATATCGTGTTCTTCCTTTCGGCCTTGCACTCTTCACCCCGTACTTTCACGAAGTGTGTGGATGCTGATCTGGCTCTGTTGCGACTCCAGGGCATCCGCATACTCAACCACATCGACAATTGGTTGATTTTAGCTCATTCAGAGCAGGTAGCGGTTCGAAATTGAGATGTCGTTCTCGCTCACATGAGAGAGTTGGGGTTAAGGCTAAACACCAAGAAGAGTGTGCTTTCTTCATTACAGAGGACCACCTATCTGGGCGTGGTGTGGGATTTGACCACGATGCAGGCACGTTTGTCGAATCGAGTCGATCCTCACTGCAGTCAAGAGAGTGAAAGAAGGCCAGTCACTCACTGTCAAGCAGTTTCAAAGACTGCTGGGTCTGATGGCAGCTGTGTCCAATGTGATTACCCTTGGCCTGCTGTACATGAGACCCCTACAGTGGTGGCTCAAGATCAGGGGGTTCTCCCCGAGGGGAAACCCGCTTTGCATGTTCAAGGTCACGCGGAGATGCCTACGTGCCTTAGACATGTGGAGGAAACCTTGGTTCTTGTCTCAGGGCCCGGTGCTGGGAGCTCCTTGTCGCCGCGTGACGCTAGCGACGGACGCCTCCCTCACCGGTTGGGGTGCGGTCATGAGTGGCCACCCTGCCCGCGGAGTGGTCGCCATCTGACGTGGCATATCAACTGTCTGGAGATGCTGGCCGTGTTTTGAGCATTGAAACACTTTCTCCCAGACCTAAGAGGTCACCATGTGTTGGTGCGCACCGACAACACAGCGGTGGTCTCTTACATCAACTTGTACAAGTTGGCGCACCAGATCCTTGTGTGGTCCAAGGAGAAACTCCTCACGCTGAGAGCAGTGCACATTCCTGTGCATCTCAATGTGGGAGCAGACATCCTGTCGAGGCAGGGGCCGAGGCCCGGGTAATGGATGCTTCACCCCGAGGTGGTGAAGCAGATATGGAGAGTTTTTGGCCAGGCTCAGGTGACCTGTTTGCGACTCAGATGACATCGCACGGTCCCCTCTGGTTCTCTCTGACTCATCCAGCTCCACTGGGGCTGGATGCCACGATACAGACGTGGCCGAGGCTTCGTCTGTACGCCTTTCCCCCGATTGCTCTGCTCCCGGGAGTTCTGGAGAGAGTGCGCCATGACGTATTCCGTCTACTGTTAGTAGCCCCGTTCTGGCCGGGCCGAGTATGGTTCTCGGACCTGATTTCCCTTCTCGACGGCTCTCCATGGGAGATTCCCATCAGGAGGGACCTCCTCTCGCAGGCAGAGGGCACGATATTTCACCCCCGCCCGGAGCTGTGGAAGTTATGGGTGTGGTCCCTGAGGGGGCACAACTAGTAGCTTCTGGTCTCTCAACTGAGGTTGTTGAGACCATCCTCCAATCCAGAGCTCCCTCCACGAGGAAACTGTATGCCTTGAAGTGGAAACTTTTCACTTCCTGGTGTAGAGACCGCCAGCTCGACCCAGCTAACTGCCCAGTCGGTACAGTACTGGAGTTCCTGCAGGCCCGTTTCTCTACAGGGTTAACCCACTCCACCCTGAAAATCTACGTGGCAGCCATTGCGGCCTACCACGCCCCTCTCAGTGGCCAGTCAGTGGGAAGACACCCCCTGGTAACACGTTTCCTCCACGGTGCGCTGAGGCTGAGGCCTCTCGTACGATCTCACGTCCCCACGTGGGACCTGGCAGTGGTGCTAGAAGCTCTCTGTAAGCCTCCGTTCGAGCCTATTGAGGAGATTTCTGATCGGGACCTCACGATAAAGACTACCTTTCTTCTGGCGATATCTTCTCTTAAGAGAGTTGGGGATTTGCAGGCCCTATCTGTGGCCCCTTCCTATCTTGACTTTGCGCCCGGTCTGGGTAAAGCGTTTCTGTACCCTTGAGTGGGGTATGTCCCTAAAGTCCCCTCATCTGCACCACAGCCTATCGTACTCCAGGCCTTCAGTCCTCCTCCCTTCAGGGAGCCAGACCAGCAGAAGCTTAATTGTATGTGTCCAGTGCGAGCACTGGACACATACGTCCACAGAGCTGCCCTGTGGAGGAGGGCGGACCAGCTGCTTGTTTGCTACGGTCCACCTAGGAGAGGTCTTCCAGCAACGAAACAGACCCTCAGTCGGTGGATAGTGGATGCCATCTCCATCCCTTATGAGTCATCTGATCTCCCCTCGCCACTAGGGGTCAAGGCTCACTCCACTTGAAGTGTGGCAGCCTCTAAGGCCTTTTTAGCACCTATGCAGGACATCTGCAATGCTGCAGGATGGTCCACGCCCATTACCTTCGTCAGATTACCTTCGTCTAGACATGCGAGCCACTCCTGGCTCTTCTGTTCTCTCGCCCTAGCGGTGCAGACTTCCACACTAGGCAGAGGTTTGAAAGTCTGGCGGCGTGGGCATTCTCGTTCCAGTAGCGTTTTCCGATGCAGCTTGAGTTCCTGAAGAGGAACGTCTCAGGTTACGTATGTAACCATGGTTCCTCGAGGGAATGAGACACTGAGTCTTGGTGCCATACTTTCGCCATCCCTGTCAGCGCTTGCTTCATTCCTGAAACTGATGCCGGCTCCGCCGCACGTGCTTTTATAGCTTCCTGGTCACGACGTCACCCGCTTGTGACATCCCGCTCAGCTAATGGACTGATTTCACATGTGATTCAGAGCATTTTCCGATGCAGCGTCTCGTTCCCTCGAGGAACCATGGTTACATACGTAACCTGAGACGTTTTGTTTGTGTATGTTTGTTTGACTCTCAAAGCCATGATTCCCATTCACCTCCATTATATGACTATAGACTGATAGACTGCAACGGTTTGAGTTAAAAATCTTCGTTTGTGTTCTACTGAAGAAACAAAGTCACCTACATCTTGGATGCCCTGGGGGTAAGTGGATAAACATAAATTTTTCATCTTTGGGTGAACTATCCCTTTAAATATAAGCCTAAAATCACCAAATCACCAGTGAAAATAACTGCATGAGTGAGTCATTGAGTCATTAATTCAACCAATTCGTTCAAACGGCTGATTGATTCCTTGATTCCGCACTGTCATGTTGCTCCATAGAGACACAAAATAGTTTTGATGTGGCTTTGTTTGGAACTATTTATAAGTCACTTAATATTAACTTCTTGTTAATCGAACTGTTCATCAAATCAACATCACATTTGCAATCGTGCTGGTATTTGGAGAAAAATGTCATTCTTCGTGTGATATTAACTGTAACGAATCAGCTCATGGGAAATTTGAATAATTAACCATAACTAGTTATAATTAATTATGAATATTTTAGATCCGCTGTAGATATTTAGCTGACCTCTCAGGGTCAACTGTCTTGTCAATTCTAAGAATGTTAATTTACTGGTTAAGGGAAATAACTTTCTTACTGTACAATTCTACAAAGCTTGTAGCGTAAATCTGCATGATTAAGTGACTCCAGCTATAAGCAAACAATGAACCACGTCAAGTGTGTTACAAGTAAGGTTTTATTAACTACAAAAACACTTAAACTAGTCCAACAGACTACATAAACACATAAACTGGTCTAACATCCTACATACACACATAAACT
>NW_015505200.1:3232471-3249580 GCF_001515645.1 Sinocyclocheilus grahami | reverse complement strand
TTCTGGCCGGGCCGAGTATGGTTCTCGGACCTGATTTCCCTTCTCGACGGCTCTCCATGGGAGATTCCCATCAGGAAGGACCTCCTCTCGCAGGCAGAGGGCACGATATTTCACCCCCGCCCGGAGCTGTGGAAGTTATGGGTGTGGTCCCTGAGGGGGCACAACTAGTAGCTTCTGGTCTCTCAACTGAGGTTGTTGAGACCATCCTCCAATCCAGAGCTCCCTCCACGAGGAAACTGTATGCCTTGAAGTGGAAACTTTTCACTTCCTGGTGTAGAGACCGCCAGCTCGACCCAGCTAACTGCCCAGTCGGTACAGTACTGGAGTTCCTGCAGGCCCGTTTCTCTACAGGGTTAACCCACTCCACCCTGAAAATCTACGTGGCAGCCATTGCGGCCTACCACGCCCCTCTCAGTGGCCAGTCAGTGGGAAGACACCCCCTGGTAACACGTTTCCTCCACGGTGCGCTGAGGCTGAGGCCTCTCGTACGATCTCACGTCCCCACGTGGGACCTGGCAGTGGTGCTAGAAGCTCTCTGTAAGCCTCCGTTCGAGCCTATTGAGGAGATTTCTGATCGGGACCTCACGATAAAGACTACCTTTCTTCTGGCGATATCTTCTCTTAAGAGAGTTGGGGATTTGCAGGCCCTATCTGTGGCCCCTTCCTATCTTGACTTTGCGCCCGGTCTGGGTAAAGCGTTTCTGTACCCTTGAGTGGGGTATGTCCCTAAAGTCCCCTCATCTGCACCACAGCCTATCGTACTCCAGGCCTTCAGTCCTCCTCCCTTCAGGGAGCCAGACCAGCAGAAGCTTAATTGTATGTGTCCAGTGCGAGCACTGGACACATACGTCCACAGAGCTGCCCTGTGGAGGAGGGCGGACCAGCTGCTTGTTTGCTACGGTCCACCTAGGAGAGGTCTTCCAGCAACGAAACAGACCCTCAGTCGGTGGATAGTGGATGCCATCTCCATCCCTTATGAGTCATCTGATCTCCCCTCGCCACTAGGGGTCAAGGCTCACTCCACTTGAAGTGTGGCAGCCTCTAAGGCCTTTTTAGCACCTATGCAGGACATCTGCAATGCTGCAGGATGGTCCACGCCCATTACCTTCGTCAGATTACCTTCGTCTAGACATGCGAGGTTTCCCTTCGTCTAGACGTGCGAGCCACTCCTGGCTCTTCTGTTCTCTCGCCCTAGCGGTGCAGACTTCCACACTAGGCAGAGGTTTGAAAGTCTGGCGGCGTGGGCATTCTCGTTCCAGTAGCGTTTTCCGATGCAGCTTGAGTTCCTGAAGAGGAACGTCTCAGGTTACGTATGTAACCATGGTTCCTCGAGGGAATGAGACACTGAGTCTTGGTGCCATACTTTCGCCATCCCTGTCAGCGCTTGCTTCATTCCTGAAACTGATGCCGGCTCCGCCGCACGTGCTTTTATAGCTTCCTGGTCACGACGTCACCCGCTTGTGACATCCCGCTCAGCTAATGGACTGATGTCACCTGTGATTCAGAGCATTTTCCGATGCAGCGTCTCGTTCCCTCGAGGAACCATGGTTACATACGTAACCTGAGACGTTTTGTTTGTGTATGTTTGTTTGACTCTCAAAGCCATGATTCCCATTCACCTCCATTATATGACTATAGACTGATAGACTGCAACGGTTTGAGTTAAAAATCTTCGTTTGTGTTCTACTGAAGAAACAAAGTCACCTACATCTTGGATGCCCTGGGGGTAAGTGGATAAACATAAATTTTTCATCTTTGGGTGAACTATCCCTTTAAATATAAGCCTAAAATCACCAGTAGGTGGCGGAAAATAACTGCATGAGTGAGTCATTGAGTCATTAATTCAACCAATTCGTTCAAACGGCTGATTGATTCCGTAACGATACACTGTCATGTTGCTCCATAGAGACACAAAATAGTTTTGATGTGGCTTTGTTTGGAACTATTTATAAGTCACTTAATATTAACTTCTTGTTAATCGAACTGTTCATCAAATCAACATCACATTTGCAATCGTGCTGGTATTTGGAGAAAAATGTCATTCTTCGTGTGATATTAACTGTAACGAATCAGCTCATGGGAAATTTGAATAATTAACCATAACTAGTTATAATTAATTATGAATATTTTAGATCCGCTGTAGATATTTAGCTGACCTCTCAGGGTCAACTGTCTTGTCAATTCTAAGAATGTTAATTTACTGGTTAAGGGAAATAACTTTCTTACTGTACAATTCTACAAAGCTTGTAGCGTAAATCTGCATGATTAAGTGACTCCAGCTATAAGCAAACAATGAACCACGTCAAGTGTGTTACAAGTAAGGTTTTATTAACTACAAAAACACTTAAACTAGTCCAACAGACTACATAAACACATAAACTGGTCTAACATCCTACATACACACATAAACTGAAGCTTAATTGTATGTGTCCAGTGCGAGCACTGGACACATACGTCCACAGAGCTGCCCTGTGGAGGAGGGCGGACCAGCTGCTTGTTTGCTACGGTCCACCTAGGAGAGGTCTTCCAGCAACGAAACAGACCCTCAGTCGGTGGATAGTGGATGCCATCTCCATCCCTTATGAGTCATCTGATCTCCCCTCGCCACTAGGGGTCAAGGCTCACTCCACTTGAAGTGTGGCAGCCTCTAAGGCCTTTTTAGCACCTATGCAGGACATCTGCAATGCTGCAGGATGGTCCACGCCCATTACCTTCGTCAGATTACCTTCGTCTAGACATGCGAGCCACTCCTGGCTCTTCTGTTCTCTCGCCCTAGCGGTGCAGACTTCCACACTAGGCAGAGGTTTGAAAGTCTGGCGGCGTGGGCATTCTCGTTCCAGTAGCGTTTTCCGATGCAGCTTGAGTTCCTGAAGAGGAACGTCTCAGGTTACGTATGTAACCATGGTTCCTCGAGGGAATGAGACACTGAGTCTTGGTGCCATACTTTCGCCATCCCTGTCAGCGCTTGCTTCATTCCTGAAACTGATGCCGGCTCCGCCGCACGTGCTTTTATAGCTTCCTGGTCACGACGTCACCCGCTTGTGACATCCCGCTCAGCTAATGGACTGATTTCACATGTGATTCAGAGCATTTTCCGATGCAGCGTCTCGTTCCCTCGAGGAACCATGGTTACATACGTAACCTGAGACGTTTTGTTTGTGTATGTTTGTTTGACTCTCAAAGCCATGATTCCCATTCACCTCCATTATATGACTATAGACTGATAGACTGCAACGGTTTGAGTTAAAAATCTTCGTTTGTGTTCTACTGAAGAAACAAAGTCACCTACATCTTGGATGCCCTGGGGGTAAGTGGATAAACATAAATTTTTCATCTTTGGGTGAACTATCCCTTTAAATATAAGCCTAAAATCACCAGTAGGTGGCGGAAAATAACTGCATGAGTGAGTCATTGAGTCATTAATTCAACCAATTCGTTCAAACGGCTGATTGATTCCGTAACGATACACTGTCATGTTGCTCCATAGAGACACAAAATAGTTTTGATGTGGCTTTGTTTGGAACTATTTATAAGTCACTTAATATTAACTTCTTGTTAATCGAACTGTTCATCAAATCAACATCACATTTGCAATCGTGCTGGTATTTGGAGAAAAATGTCATTCTTCGTGTGATATTAACTGTAACGAATCAGCTCATGGGAAATTTGAATAATTAACCATAACTAGTTATAATTAATTATGAATATTTTAGATCCGCTGTAGATATTTAGCTGACCTCTCAGGGTCAACTGTCTTGTCAATTCTAAGAATGTTAATTTACTGGTTAAGGGAAATAACTTTCTTACTGTACAATCAGATGATATAAATATAAAAGTCATGGGGGGGATTTTTGCCCTCTTATCTTGAATTTTGGGGGAATTCGAAATGTATTTCAATAGACTAAATCACGCAGTAAAAGTGTGCACTAGTAGTCTAACCTACATCTCAGTGTATACATGCATCCTCTGGGTGTGTTTTTGTTTGATTTTTGTGATATACTCAATGTCAAATCGTATTTCGTTTAAACAACAATTACGATATTATCAGACTATATATATTGCACACCCCTACTAACACTCCACAAAGGCAGAACAGGCCTCTGGTTACCATGGCAAGCAATGACAAATCATCTGATAACACTGGTTTTATTGCTCAGAGGAATGAGTGTGTATGATTATTACTTTCTTGTACATTGTCTTTTGTATTGTATACTGTTTTATGCATGCTTAAGACAGAACCACTAGTTAATGAAACCTCACCTATGCCATGTTTGGTATGTATGAATTAGTATTTTGACGATCTTAATGAGAATGTATATTATATGTTGATACCTATGCAACATATTAGTGTTCTAAGAATCTTTAATAGTTTTTGCATCAGCAACCAATCTAGTTACATATGCAAAATACCATGTACTTCACGTCTTCTGCTCCGGTCCGACCGCTATCCGCGGGACCTCCCCTGCACTGGCAGAAACTCAAAGTTGCAACTTCTCACAAGGGAGAGAACTCTCCCAAACACCACCGAGTCAGAATAACATCTTTGGAGTTAGTCACTCTTCAACCTGGAAGAACGTGATTGCAATTCCAATGCCATCGAACCTTCAACCCGTCAAGACTTTCATCCGAGACTGCATCCAGATGCTCGTTCAATGGCCAAGGGAATGCAAGTATTGTACATTTAACTAAAGGGAACAGAGGTTTAGTATAACCTGTAGACCCTATTGTAAAACCGCATTGAGGTTCTGTGCAGATGGTTAACTGACTTGACAAAGGAAGGGATGTCCAGTTCCAAAAAGGCAGCATACATGCATCATAGAAGATAGTATAGTAGTAATATGAACTTCTTTTCTGAAGCCATACAATAGCTCTGTGTGAAGAACAGACTGAAACAGGTTATTAACTGAAAATAATGGCTTGAAAATCTTGCTTAACATGCATTGTATAAAAAGTAGCAGTTTGGACTCCTTTTGTGCTCAGCGGAACAAAGAAAGGCATATGGGTTTCTGAAAGATATGGGGGTAAGTAAAGGATACCAGACTTTTCATTTTTGGTGAACTATTCCTTTAAAATAATAATGTGGAGAAAAAAAAGAGGAGTAGGAAGCAGTTGCATTCATAATTAATCTTGATTTTGTGCTTCTTAGCTGACAGATTACATAACGAAACTATTATAACGGTGTCAAAAAGCTGCCAACTGTCAAGGGGGTTTAGTAAGTAGTATTTTCTTTCAATGACAATCACTAAGCAAGTTTGGCGTGAACGAGTGCAAGGTAATGAAAGTAGGGCTTCTTTGTTTTATTGAAGTTCTCAGACTACCTCCCAAGGCGTCACACTCTTTCAAACAAAGATGTTGCATCATTGTCAAACCAGGCATCCAAAACTTTGTAAATGATAAAATCCTGACAGATCTGCAATAATCAAATCATCATATCCGCACCACTCTGCTCTGACATATTATCCTGTGTGTTGCAACCAGCTGTGAAAAATATGTCTTCTAAATAAACGTGATCTAATTATAGACATTATTGTAGAGGCCTCGGGTGCTTAGCAAATCTACGCACAGTTATACCACGGAGAGCAGCAAGTCAACAGCTCAGCCATGCAGATGGAAAGAAAGAAAGGAGGCTTTTATTAAATATTCCTTACACCAGTGGTTCTCAAACCTCTCCATGAAGAACCCCCAGCCCTGCACATTTTGTATGTCTCCTATATCTGACACACCCACTTCAGGTCTTGCAATCTCCACTAATGAGCTGATGAGTTGAATCAGGTGTGATAGATGAGGGATATATACAAAATGTGCAGGGCTGGGGGTACACCAGGACAGGTTTGAGAGCCACTGCCTTACACAAACAACAGACAGAATTGAGCTGGGAGTGGGTCTACGCTTTCAAACAAAAGTATATCTCATGAACGAAATGAAAAACAATGACCTGACCTTCAAGAGCACTCGCTCACCTCGAATGGTTCAACCCTCTTCCTGACAGACAGTGGCAGCAATTCTCCAAGGGCATGTTACCATCTCACTCTGACCTAGGGCAAAACTCTTGTCAACCATTTTGGGTTTCTATTTGCTCGCTGTGCAGACTAGTGAAGGCTGGAACAGAGAGAATGTTGGAAATGATACATAAAAACGTTGGTTTGTCATTCGGTTTTAGGTAACAGAAGTGCAATCTGACAGCAGACTTCTCCACACCCATTACATATTTGTTTATTAAAAAATAATATTACCGCATGTGAATCGATACATTATGCTCCATTAAATAAACAAGTCTTTGAGTGAGCCCTCCGTAATGTGGTTACGCTCACATATCTAGTTATCACATTTATTCCACACAATCATTGTAATGTGCCGCTCTAAGGCATTTGATGTGAAGGTAGACCGTGTGCTAGGCTGTCTGAATTCTCCCCTGAATACCTGGCAGCACATTTATTACCCAATACAGCTGTATCCTGGTAAAACATTTCACCTTGCAATTCCATTATATTTATTTACAGTACCACCACTATATATAGTGGTGTGAAAAAGTGTTGGCCCCCTTCCTGTTTTTTTATTTTTTTGCATATTTGTCACACTTAAAAGATTCAGCTCATCAAACAAATTTTAATATTACACAAAGATAATGCAAGTAAACACAAAATGCAGTTTTTAAATGATTGTTTATTTTAATAAGGGAAAAAAGCTGTCCAAACCTGCCTGGCCCTACGTGAAAAAGCAATTGCCCCCTAAATCTAATAACTGGTTGTGCCACACTTTGCAGCAACAACTGCAATCAAGTGTTTGCGATAACTGGCAATGAGTCTTTCACATCGCTGTGGAGGAATTGAAGTGCATAAAGGTGTTTTTGGGACATCATTGCTAATTTGACTGTGGACAATGGCAGGAAGTTGGGGGAGAGAAAGAGGAAAATATCACGGCACATCAAGAGAGAACTATGGTTCTGACACCACAATTAGTAATAATTAGTATCCATAACAAGATTGAGATTTTTTTAACGATTTTGAAAGAAGTCTCTTATGCTCAACAAAGCTGCATTCATTTTAATTATGTGAAATATTATAATTTAATAAATAAATTATTTTTTATTTTAATATTTTTGTGGAAACCATGGTAATTTTTTCCAGAATTCTTTGAATAAAAAGCTTTTTTTAAAAGCATTTACTTGAAATAGAAATGTATTTATTGACACTTTATGATCAATTTACAGTATCCTTGATGAATAAAAGTATTAATTTAAAAAAAAAACTTGACTGACTACAAACTTTTGAACAGTGCTGGTGTACATATGCTCTAAAATTATTTTTAAATCAGAAGCACATTAATGAAAAAAACTAAAGCAATTTTTCAAGAATTTATCTTGAATTAAGTTTATTTTTCCATTGGCAATTTGTTTTTGCTTTTCTCTGAGGGTGTTTTTCCCCTCACCCACATATACTCTTGAGTCAACAAGTAAATCATGGTGCTAGGTGAAGTCAAAGGCTCAATTCTCAGGGAACATGCACACTAGCAAAATGTCTACCTTGAATGGAGTGCAAATGAATATGGATAAAGTGTGTATAAAAATGCATAAATGTGTCCTGAAAAGATCAAGGAGTTCTGAGATACACTGTAGCCTATATAATCTTTGAAATATATCTTCAAAACAACATTCTTCTTAGTGTATAAATCAAAAACTTTTTTTTTTCTTTTGGACATGAGGTAAAGCTAACTCAGCCCAACAGGCTTCAACACACAGGGTTTCCCACTCTTTGTCAGCGATCATATTCCAGGACTTCGAGGACTTTTCCAGGACAATTTTAATTTAATTACAGTGGGAATAAAAGACCAGGATCATGCACTAAAGTAATATATTCCTCTCTCTATATAATAAGTCTTTAAAAACATACAGTTTATGGCCATGACTTAACTATAAAATCAGCTCTCTAATTTGAGCTCTTAATTATACATTACAACAAATGATTTCAGAACCATAGCAAAAAAAATAATAATAACACTGAAAGTATTTAATCATTTTATTTAACTATTTGAAAATAAAAATAAATTAAATGAGTTCATTATTAATGCTAATAATAATATTAAAGAAAATAATATTTTAAAATATTGGCATGTATCCTTAAAATGTTTTTCAATTAAGTATTGCTTTAATAGGGTCAAGTGAAAAATTAGTGGACTAACTTAAACACCTCTGATTGGCCATTGCATCGCTCTTCACGGAAAGCGATATAAATATGCACAGAAGCATTTGAAAGCAGCCTGAATTGAGTCTATACTTATTATTACCAGTGCTGCAGAAATGCCGGTGTTGTTATATTTTTTTAAATTTCAGAATAAACTTGGTACAAAATATAATAGCCTACTTTTGACAATAATCAAAATCATTAGTTAATAAGTAACTGAATTAATGTTAACAAAGCTGCTTTCCCCTTTACTATAAACATTCATCACAAGACTAAACGGCATCATTAAAAATACTTCTCTTAAAGATGACCACTGGATAGAATGTTAGAAAACACATCAGTGTTGTTCACTGTCAAAAGTCAGTAGTGATCCACCAATATTGATTTTTCATGGCCAACTCCAATACCAATTTGTTAATATTTATAAAAAAGTTTAAAGTAAGAGATAATATAGAATAAAAATATGAGTAAATGAACAAGATGCTCTATTACAGGCCCAACTCTCTGTAGCCATTTAAAATTAGAGGCAAACACTGCATTTTAATCATGATCCAAATAAAGATGCTACATACATGAGCAGTTTCTGATTTCATTAAGATTAAATTAGATGTAATTTCAAAATCTGAAGCAAAAATAGAAAGTTATGACTTTAGCTTTGTGAAATTATACTACATAAAACATCTGCATGAAACAGAAATAGCAGATGAGCTGAATGAGATGCAAATTCACTCTCTGACAGCAGGTGGCGCATATGGAACAGCAGCGATAGAGCGTTTCCCTGGTTACCGCTGTAAACAAAGCAGCCCTGTGCTTATAACACTAGCGTACATCAGTATACATTATAGAGAGGCAAGACGAAAAGAAAATACTATCTAAACTTTCTAAAAACAGTCAGTTCCCCTCATTTTTATAAACCCCCATACCTAATTCAGTATTAAGTATTTTCTTCCAATATTTTGCGCATCGTGAACGGTGAGCTGCTCTGTCTGCTACAGTATTTCCCCTCTTTGCGTTTGTCTTCAGCACCTCTGGCTTTTGTTAGCATCCCGTTTACAGACTTTGTAATATTTACACACAGATGACATTTTGGAAAATGCTCGCAATATAGTTTGTGTGCAAGGCCGGAACAGAGATCGGCTGAAATAAAACAAAAGAGCCAGGTCCGGTTGCAGATCGCGCGTTTTGGAGCAAAAACAGGCCACTTCCGAACTATGGCCGTTCAAGCGTTTTCTAGCATTACGTTAATCGTTTCGGTCCCACTTTATATTAAGTGGCCCTAATACATGTGTACTTACATAGTAACTAGATTTGTACGTAGTATGTAACTACAGTGTAAGTACACATTGGTACATATTACCTACAGCTGTAATATTTATGTAACTACACACATGTAACAACCCTCAGAATGGTTTGTGTAAGTACAAATGTGTAACAGGACATTGGTAACAACACTTTTTTTCACTTCACTAAGTACTCGTGTAACAGGAATTATATAACTACATTTTGTAACAACAATATGTATAAGAGTAATTGGAACCATTTGATCCAGGGGGTGGAGATGGGTAGGTTTAGAGATATGTAAAGTGGGAGGAGTTGGATCTCGAGTTGGTGGAGTTGGTGCACCAATGTAATACCAGTGTACTTACATGGTAACTCCCCAGGAACTGTCCACTTAATATAAAGTGTAACATTCTGGACACCAACCACACTTTATATGTAAAGCCTAACTTACTGGCCACTGCTGTGTAACATCAGAGTAATTACATGGTAAATCTAATATAAAGTGTAACACTTTCTTTACCAAAAAGTGCTGTTAGTCCAGTTACACATTTCTACTTTAATTACCAAAAAGTGTCGCTACTAGTGTCCTGTTACACATTTGTACTTACACATACCATTCAGTGGGTTGTTACATATGTGTAGTTACACAAACATTAGAGCTGTAGATACTATGTACCAATGTGTACTTACACAGTGGTCACATACTACGTACACATCTAGTTACTATGTAAGTACACAGGTAATAGGGCCACTTAATATAAAGTGGGACCATTGTTTCAAGCAAGTGGCAAACTGTTCGTTGTTGGTTAAAGGAAAACACAATTACATTTTTTTAAATAATAATTTTCCAGGAGGATGTAGCGTATCAGAGTGAATTCGACAATTTAAGATTCTATCAGAACATTGTTGAAACGCAAAGAGCTGAATTCCACAAAGAGGCCCAAGACAACATGGATGATCGTAAATCAGATCCTAGTGCCAGCGAGTGTGAAGCAAGCCTAACCAACCCTTTCACAGCTTTGAACAGCTTGCAGCATTAAAACAAAAGAACATTTATTGATAATTCCACCTCCAGAAGGAAACTGTCATATTTGGGGCAAGTAACCAAAATTAATGGTCAAAGGTATAACACATCATGACCATCACGATGAAATCACAAGTTAAAATCTTCATTGGGTTGATTTTCCCCCACTCAGAACAAAGACCAGACTCAAACTCCTTCTAGACCTTTTGACCTTTGTTCCTCACAGAACCGATCCTCATATTCCAGAACGGCACATAGACTGCCTTTACACATATATATCAACCAAAATGATCACAAATGGACTTATAAACAAATATTAGTCCATGGCATAACTTCATACCATGTATGTAACCCACACATTTGATTATCATGTCGTAATCACACATTGTGTATGTCTTTTTGAATAACTATTGAATAGTTTATAGGTTTATACTCATGTTTGGTATGTATGAGTTTGAAAATCTTTCCTTAAAACGTTTCTATTAATCATTTCTTTGTAAACTGTATCATATTCTTGTTTTAGAAATAATGTTTAAATTATACCCTGCAAGAGCGGGAAAATTCGGACCATGTGACTAATAAGATAAGATAACATGTTGATTTATGTATTGGGAGGAGAAACATAGCAACACCCTGAGCTTAGACAATGTCTAATTGGTCAAGAAACCATTTGGGATGTGTCCAACAGCCAAGTTTAAAAACTCAGGACACCAACAAATTTAGCTTTTGCCAATGCTTTTTGCCACCGCTTTTTGCCGCAAGGTTTTTAGCGCTCTCTGAGCGTGCTCTGGCTTTACATGCCAGGTGCTCCTCGACCATCATGAGGAGATAAACCATCTAGTCTCGTCACACTTTTCTTTTCTTTCTTTTACTTAAGTTTCTTTTCTTTTCCATTGAGAGTTTCGTGTTCTGAGTTAAGTTTTGCCGCAAAGCCGTGTCTCCGAGTCAAACCTCGCCTGTGCCCGGCGCCAAAACGTCAACCAGCCCACAACTCCGCGTCATTCTTCAGCCAACGCTGAATACTGAACCTCCAGCCAATCAACAACCTTGGGAAACCCCGGAGGGAAACCCCAACATATTTATTTCACGGATTAAATCACCTAACACAGGAAACGCAAGCAAAACCTCCAGATTCCTAGCTGAACTGGTGCATTTAATATAAAGTTTAATAGCCTCATTGAGAAACTCATTGCGAGGGTTAATTAAATGATTGATGGTTGTTCAGGTCTAAGCAATTGCACATATTGCTATAACTTTGGATTTTACATTTTCACTCTCCTAGACTCATTCTTTCCTCACTTTCTCTCTTTCTGCAACGTGTGTGAGTGCGTGTGTTTTTGTGTTAGGTTAGTTTAGATTTGTCCAATAAAGTCTTATCTATATTGAAAAGAGAAGTATCTTGTGCTTTGTGCTTACAAGTTAATGGCTTAAACTGCCGATCTTGTTGCTGTGCTAATAAATTATGTTTTTCACTATACTTTGGATAGTAATATCCATTGCAGAGTTTATGTTATACGGCCCGTTCAGTGAATCGCTGGCCAACTCAGTAGATCAGCCATAAAACAGTGATTCTGTCCAAATTCCCTATAAATTCATAAATAATTCACTTTAAGCTAAATTTACCTGTTTCCCTTAAAACAACAAAAAGATTTTCCAGGACATTTTAAATTTTCTCTCATTTTCCATGTGTTTTCCAGGACTGGAAAATTAGTCATCTATTTTTCCAGGTTTTCCAGGACTCGTGGGAACCCTGACACATCATTTGTGGCTGTAAATCATGTGGCTGTGAATGACCTCAACGTAACATTGTGTTGCTGAAAAGCCCATTACCTGTACCATAAGCACTTCTATTATATCTCAGCTCCTGTCTTGACCAGACAAGTATGCTGTCTGTGTCATCTCATTAGCCTGGGCTCTCCACAAGCAGCAGCACAGAGCAGTGGCAACAAAGAGTGAAACCTATATAGAATGTTTATTTGCTATCCAAACGGCTGAAGTGAAAAGAGTTGGAAATGGCCGCAGGAAAAGTGTAGCATTTGGAAAGATAGACGTGTATTCTTTTTTTTAAGAGTACAGGATCACTGAGAGGAAAGTATTAATGAACACACCTTCTCTTGGAAAGTGATTGAGGAGACACCCTGTTCTTGGTTTGGCATTAAATAGGGTCACTCCCACAGTGCCAAGAGCCAGTGTCACTCAAAAGTTCTTACTAAGCTCTTGCTCGCACACTATTCAATTACAGGTACAGCTCGTCTCATCATGTATAGCAGTTGAAATGTTCTATCAAAAATATGATGTACAGCTGTTCTTTCCCAAGTGTCCTTATATGCCATCTTGTGTGAAGTTTCTAATCATTAAACCACTGCTTTTGGCAGGTTATAAGCAATCCACAAGAACCCAATTTATAACTTTTCCATTTTTATCTTACAAGACAGATAGACAATCAGACATCTCTCTCGCTCCCTGTGTGTATGTGTGTGTGTGTGTGTGTGTGTGTGTGTGTGTGTGTGTGTGTGAGAGTGTCTATATATATATAGAAATATATATTTTTTAATTATTTAAAATAACTATTTTCTGTTTTAATATTTTTTTTTAAATGCAATTTATTCCCATGGTGGCAAAGCTTAAAATGCAGAAAAGAAAAAAAAAAAAAATTCAAAGCTGTTCCCCAAAATGGTAGTGTATATAGATAAATAATATTGTCTGCAGAACATAAAAAAAATTGCTGATAAGTCGACTTCAGACTTTGGGTTTAGTGTATCAGTTAATACACACCACAGTTTCAATGTGGGGAAAAACACATAGTCAAGAACAAAACCCTCTAATCTTTACAATTTCAAGCTTCATTTATAATGAAGTCTCACTCTCTTATTTGAAGAAAATAAGAGCGACTGTTCATTAGTAAGCTTTTATTCTAAGTTTATGCAAACGAGCTAACATAAGCCTATTCTTCTTGATTACCTCCTTGAAAGCTGGAAAGTTTGCATAGTTTTGACTTGAATGGCATTTCATGCATTCTTCAAAGTTGTGTGAATAGGGGAAGGATGTCATGGTCAACAAGCAAAGATTGTGGCAAATTGAGAAGATTATGAACTGTGGCTCGTAAAAGAAACAGAAAAACACACTCAGCTCAAGTACCCAGTGAGTGGAGGTGGGAAGTGTCCATTTGACATCCCTCTTACCCAGTGTGGCTCACTCTCCTCTTCTTCCACACATTGTACAACATTTTTCACAGCAAATCCACCCCTGACATTTGAAATCTATACAAGCAGAACAGATGGTTGGCTATGCTGTTTGATGATTTATGTTCTGAAGTCCCACAAGTAATGCATGGACTTTGAAGCTGGTATTCTGGTATGTGTTTCAGACTACTATTAGTGTGAATTAAGTCAGAAAAACAGATAAATAAGAGGGACTCTACTTCTAACGGTTTATCACAAATGACCATATCTTTCTCATACACTGAAAAATGTAATTTGTTGACCTGAAAAAGAATGCAAATGATTGCCATGAAAAACTATATTACCATTATTATAATTTTTTTTGTCTCTAAAAGGGTGCAATGAGACTTAACTCAGATAACACTGTCTTTCGCTGAAAATGAATAGTCCACCCAGAAGTGAAAATTCTGTCATAATTTATTCAGCCTTGTATGTTTCTTCTGTGAAACACAAAATTAATTTTCTATTTTCTGCAAACTATGCAGTTAATTAATTTAGCTCAAAATCATTCAAAAAAACAAACAGAAAAAAAAAAAAAAAAATAAAAAAATAAATATATATATATATATATATATAAAACCTATTATTTGTTTGTGATATGTATTTTTTTATTCTTGGAGTTGTTAGCTTGGCAACATGCTACCATTGTTCTGTGAATTTTGGTGATATATATATATATATAATACAGCACACATATATAAGGTAAATTAGGACTTGACTCTGAGTCAATCATTGAACTGATTGAACTGATTCCCCCAATTCATCATAGTGTACATAAATTCGAGCTTTTGTAAAATACTGACATTTGCATGAAGAGAAATGGCTTGAATTGAGGAAAACTAATCACTCTAAACATAACATCACACAAAACTAAACAACAACAAAAGTCAAAAGAATTAAACTCTATACTCATTCATAATATTAACAATCATACACCCAATATATCCTATGCTTTATGCACAAAAGTATTCACAAATGCATTTTTTTTTTGACCAGCTAATTTGCCACAACAATTTAATATAATTCTCTAAAGGGGGAAGTCGTGGCCTAATGGTTAGAGAGTCAAACTCATAACCCAAAGGTTGTGCGTTCGAGTCTCGTACCGGCAGGGATTGTAGGTGGGGGAGTGAATGTACAGCGCTCTCTTCCACCTTCAATACCACGACTGAGGTGCCCTTGAGCAAGGCACCGAACCCCCAACTGCTCCCTGGGCGCCGCAGCATAAATGGCTGCCCACTGCTCCGTGTGTGTGTTCACTGCTGTGTGTGTGCACTTTGGATGGGTAAATGCAGAGCACTAATTCCGAGTATGGGTCACCATACTTGGCCACATGTCACGTCACGTCACGTAATTAATAATTAATTAATTAATAAAATAAACAATGGTCTCCCAACAGGTATAGATTAAAGAAATATACTGCATTTGATTTAAAACCCCTTTTCAGGACTCAAGGAAACAAATAACAGAGAATTGTACACAGATCGAACAAACTCCTGATCCTGACAAGACAGGGAATTTATTTGCAAGCCTTTTCAGACAGTCTTTTTTAAACTTCTAGTTGGCTAACAGAAGTTATGTTGGATCTGCTAGAGATTTTAGAAACACAAGGGCATTGCCATTGAACTTAAAAGCAGTCCATCAAGATTCACCTAGACACCTCATTTTATTGAACAAAGTAGACTGACAATGAAAATCGCCTTGGAAAAAGCTGTAGAAGTGTACTTTTTCATACAATAATGTCAAATGTGTCAGAGCTGTGGTGCAGTACATGCATGCTCACTGTGTCATGCTGCAGCGTTGCTACCTACACACTGTCTTATAAATTAAAACTGTAAAACAACATGCTAGAAAGTAGAATCTTTCAGGAATTACAACTACTGTGGGTAATTGACTATGTGCTCAATTTTATATGCAAGCAAATATGCATGCAAGTGTTTGCATTGCTTGAGGGTGTCAGATCATTAGCTACCCTCGAGCTATGCTGCACATTACTGCTGAAAGGGTGCATCTATTTACCTGCTAAAACAATTAAAGTGAAAGTGAAACCTGTGCAGAATGATAATAATTTTAGCCCCAGGTACTAAACGAGTCATTATGAACAATAAAAGTTAAATATAAGTAAATGTCACAGCCATAAACAGTAATTAAAATGCATCAAAAAGAAAAGTAACAAGAGTCCTGAGGACCAGTTAAACCTTTCAAAATCTGCTATTACGTTGCTGAAGAGAAACTTTTAAAGCTTAATGGCATGTCTATTTTTTCTTGTTTGTTCAAAGAACTCTCTACAGGTAGCCACACATGGTGTGTCATACATTATACCAGCAGCCTGTTAATTCAACTGCACTTTCCTTCAAATAAAGTTTGCAGAAGTCAAGCTCCCTCTGTTTGCTTGTCCTGTGCATGGCCCTGCCGACAACACGTGAGTGTGCATAAATATCTTCAGTTCCTCTGTGAATACCTCAAGGTTTGCTTTGCTTTATTATACAAAGAAACTCGAAACGCTGTGTCATCCTTTGGATAATTCAACGAGGCAACAATAAAAAAACTAAGTGACCGATCAAAATTCTTCACCATATCTCCTGGATTTTATTATTTAAAGGGATGTTGTTTAAAGTCATTGTGAGCGATTTTCTGCTGAAAGCTACAGTATGTGTTGTTCCACATAATCTGAGCCTGTAGTTTAGGTTGTTGAGGCAAACTGAAGGGACTCAAAGGCTAAAAGACACTGAAAATCGAATAAAATAAATCAAGAACTGTTCTGGAAAGCAAAATCCAACATCATCCATTTGCTTGATTTAAGATGTTTCTACTTGAATTTCTGTATTTACATTTGTTCAATCAGTCACCTGTTGTCAAATACACAACAAGGAATTCCAAGTAATTACATTTTTCCAGTTTGTTAAGATTCAGTCAAAACAAAGGCATTTCCTACGACTACTATAATTGCACTGTGCAAAGACATTGGAGCTGTTTGTTAGAAACAAAAATTTACATATATTGAATGTGATAGAGATGGGACGCAAAGTCAGCGCTTGCGACTGTAAACTAAAAGAGAATTTGCATTTGATTATCTCCAGATGTAGTTGGGTAGAATTGCTGTTTTTCTCCAGAAGGGGAAGTGTAATGTCACCACTCTTCAAGGCATCCTTTAAGCACCAGCTCCTGTTGCCATGGAAACCATTCATTGCCACCATCTCCCTGTGCTGTCTCTCAGAACCTCCCTGACAAACACACAGTAAAGCTCACCTCTAAATCCTGTTTTTCACTCAGAGAGATAGACATCTTATTGTATTTGCTTTACTTCAGTACACTCCCCTATAGAAGTGGTCAGACAACATAATCAATTATAATCTCCTATTATATATATATATACAGTATATGTGTGTGTGTGTGTGTGTGTGTG